>NC_060902.1:15761772-16061772 GCF_014805685.1 Silurus meridionalis
CTCTCCGTGGTTGCCGTTGGGACGTTGTTGAGCCGCTGAGGTGGGGCAAAGGGGCGGACGGAGGGGTGCTCGTCCGGTTCACTCGAGTCTCCTAACACACACACACACATACACACACACGCACACGAGTTAAACGCTCTGACTAAACCCGGTACAAGTCGAACGCTTATAGAAAGACTCCCTGATTATATTCTCAACTGTTGCTCTGTTAGATCAGTTCACATCAATAAGACACAGGGGGTGGGGCTCAGTACACAGTCCTCACAGCCCCACCCTCTCATTTCCTGACCCATCTGGGGTGATCCAGAGTCGTTTACACTTACCTAACACCTCCGTGTCTGTGAGGTACACTCACACACACACACACACACACACACACACACACACACACACACACACACACACACACACACAAAATCAACAACCATGTCTCCAATTAGCAAAATGTGCTGAGGTGAGAGTCAAGAGTCAGAGACAGTAATATGTTTATAGCACGCACACACACACACACACACTTCATAAATGGATGGGGAATCAAAATTAATGCAAAAGAATGATATAAATTGGCGCATTTTTCCACCATGAATGAAACCAATTAGAAAAACAAATATCAACATAAAAACTCGGGTATTAAAGTAAGCAGGGAATTCCTAACCGGATTTTTTTATGTTCTATATTATTATGTCAGAATAATGAATAAGAGAGACGAGGCACTATGTAGGAGCGACACCACCATTACAAGTCCTAAACAACATACAAAAATTGAATACAGATTAACATGGCAGAGGCAGAGCTGTAACTTTCTGGAGACAGGAAAAAGAACATCTTTTTTTATTTTTTCAGTATTTTTCGGTGGAGTTTTTTTTCTTTTTTATCTGATTAAAGAAAGGACGTCGTGATTTAGTGTTGCGTTGAAGCTTTTCATTTTGCCTCTTATATTTATTAAGATTTTGTATAAAATTGTCAAACAAAAATGCACGCTGAATTAATCGTGCGTTAACAAAAGTAGTGCATTTAAAATTCGTTTGTTAACGTGTTAATAACGTTAATTTGGACAGCCCTGAGATATATATATACATGCTGATCCGGTAAATTATGTCTTTTTATGTCTGTTTCTTACATCCTGTAAAATGTATGCCGTAGGCTGCTGGAGGATTTACAGAGTAAAAATTGTAATTGTTTGGCGTTTCCTGTAACATAAGTCAAACTTCAATCCATGACTTGAGTGAAGACATTTATTCCCAGGGTGTTTCAATTGAACTCATACTCAAATAATACATCTTTTGATGTTATTACATATCAGGCTGAGACACATGTTTACTTTACCCTTCATTGGTATTTTACAAAAAGGAATTAATAATATATAAAATATACATAACATCCGAATCATCAATGTTCTTTTCAAGCAATGATACTGGCCATGGCAGCCAGATGGCATGCTTTTGTCTACCGGTCGGTCTGCCTGCCTGCCTGCCAACACACACACACACACACACACACACACACACACACACACACACACACACAAGCACGCCCTTACCTGTGAAGCTGCTGTTCATTTCAGGAAGCTCGTCCTCATCCTCTGTGTCGGCGGGGGCTATTCCAGCATTCTGCATCTCATTGTACGACTTTGAGCGGCGGGGCGTGGTCTCCTGGGGGCGCTGTTGGTCGTAGGGCGACGCCTCTCCGCCAATCACTTTAGCAGCGGGGGGCTGGCTCGACGGTTTGGGTGTTCCATAGTAGTTACCTTGGCAACAAAGGCATATCGGGAGTGATTTGTGGAAGAGAGCTTGAGCTTGTGTGTGTGTGTGTGTGTGTGTGTGTGTGTGTGTGTGTGTGTACGGGCACATAAGGACAGAGGAGGTGAGTGAAATCGAGGAAAGGCATTCTGGCATCGTCTAGAGGCTGTTGAGGAGGCTTTCGGTGATTTGTGGAAGGAGAGGACACGACGGACCAAAGTGATTCAGACAAACGTATTTCTTTTAAATAAACCATAAAATATACAAATAATTAGCATCAAATAAATATAATGTCTGTGTAGGAATATAATCCAGATATAAACAGCACGCTGCCTGGTCACACATCCGGCTCGGACTGTTTCTTTCTTCCCCTGATATGGGATTTATACTGAATTAAGCAGTTCGAGGTGATAAGCGTGATGATGGACTGCATTTCATCGGCACTGTGTTCAGATCTAACGATTTGCACAATGCTGAATACCACTGCAAATCAAAAGGAACTCGGATTTATTCTGGATGGACTGTTATCATCATAACTGTTATTGGGTTATTATTCTGATAGCGAGACACACACTGGCTATTCAGAATAGGAATCAGATGTTGGCACACACAAAGGAATGTGGTTCCAGCTGTTCATACACTACATTTAGAAAAGTATGTGGCCACCTGACCAGAAAATTGGTATGTGCTTATTGGACATGTTAGAATGACCTCCACTCTTCGGGGAAGATGTTCCACTAGCTTTTGTGGAAATGGAGGCTCTGGGGTGCAGTCAGCATTCCCATTCATCGTGTTTAATAGAGTTGAAGCGCTACGGCAGGAGATCTTCAACTCCTAGCCATGTAGAGCATATCTTCATAGAGCTGCCTTTGTGCACAGGGGCACCGTCTTGCTGGACATCCAGCGTCCAAAGACGCCTGATACAATTGTGTGCCCCTGACTTTGTGGTAAGAACCACCAATTGAGTTTAGTGGTGGTGTGTGTTTTCATGTGTAATGTTCTCGACTAGAAAACCATCTACATTTAACAAGATAAGTTTGGAATTAGACTTTAGTTTTTTTGATTGGTAGAATAGAGAAGGCAAATTTAGACTTTGCGAGAGTGCAGAGATAGGAAGAAAGAGAGGACAGGACAGTAGAAGGAAGAGACACAGAGATATACATAAAGAGGGGGGAAAAAAACGAGAGAGATTGAGCCAGAGGGAGACAGAGACAGATAGTGAGATTGAAAAAGAGATATTGGAGGAGAGAAATTAAAAGAGAGACAGTGAGGAGAGAGATTGATAAAGAGAAAGAGACAGACAATAAGATCAGCATAAATAGAAAAAAAAAGAAGCAGGGAGAGAAACAAAGAAAGAGCAGCCACACAATACAGACAAGGGGAAAAAGAGAGAGAGAAAGAGACAGTGAGAGAAATTGGAAGAGAGAGAATCAGTGAGACAAAAGGAGGGAGAAATGATTAATACTGTAGAGAGAGAGAGAGAGAAAGAGAATGAAAGATGGATAGGAATGGGTAAGAATAAACAAAGAGAGACATCAGGAAATACACAGATGTTGAGATTCGAGGCGCAGAACAGCAGAAAGACTGGACATAAATAATAAAAAGAAATCTGGAACACACAAAGCAACAGGGAGAAAAGGGAGTGGGACCGGTAGAGATGGAAAGAATAGAATAGGGCGTGAGAGAGAGGGAGTGAGAGAGAGAGAGAGAAAGAGAGAGATAGTGATGAAACAGTGTGAAATGTCCACGGTGTGTCCAGTTAAAGCAGCTCACATGTGCTGGACAAAACTTGCATTCAGATTAATTTCTCGAACGCCAACATGACGGTTCCTCTTAAAGCGAACGCACTGCTGTCTCCTGATTATGGTTGCAAAATTCCAGGAATTTTCAAGACTGGAAACTTTCCATGGGAGTTAACGGGAATAAACTGGGAATTTACAAAACTGTAGGAATGTAGTTGGAAAAAAAAATCTTGCAGGATAATTTTCAATAAAACACTCAGAGTTTTTGGTATTTTAGTTACATTTCTAGCTGCACATTCAATCAATCACATGCACACAGCACACTTACTGCAGGACCACTGAGGCCACGCCCCCTACATGCACTACACATCATTTCTACAATCCTGCACACAAAATAACGTCAAACAATGTCCGTCTTGGCGAGTATTCATGTAAATTACATTAATATTACAAACAGACATTTATGTGCACTTCTTTGTGACGTGTGTAAGATATTGTCCAACATAAATATACTAAGATTTAAATCTCAAAAATAAAATTGTATCAATAGAAAATATATATATGTGTAAATAAATACATATCTAAAATACATTTGATAGAAACTTCCCAAATTTCTAATTTCATTCCCATAAATTCCTGGAATATTTCCAAAATTCATTTCCAATTCCCATGGAAAAGTTCCGGAAAGTTTCAGGAGATTTACCGGAAATGTTCCACCCCTTTGCAGCCCTGCTCCTGACAGCTCGCCTCAGAAAGAAGAACCGGTGTGAGAGATTAAATTGAGACGCTTTAAAGAGACGGAAACTCAGCGTTTACCTTCGTAGGAGCCGATCTCCAGGAGTGTCCCGCTCTGCTCGAGCTTCAGGAAGTCCTCCACCGAGAGGAAGTTATAATCGACTCCGGGAACCTCTCGGTCACGAGGAGGGCGGGTCGTACCTGCGTCGATCAAAAACACAGGTGGGTTAGAGAAGTTACCTGGGACACAGGCTTTTTTCTAGAGAACCTGGTGAGGGAAGAGGTCATAGATTAGATTCCAATTCATGTATATGTATACGTTTTCCTTATAATTGTTAGTCCCTGATGTGTTAACCGGTGGAGACTGTGACATCTATACACTTCCTGGGATGGAATAAGGAACCCCATCTGGGTGGCACCTAATGTCCATTTATTACAAATTCAGCTTTGTTGAGGTGTCCAGCCATGTGTGATTAGATGCCGCTCGTGGTCCTGAGCCACTGTAGCAGACTGTTGACATTAAATCAAGTCCAAATTCATTCTTAATTTCATGGATCTCCGGGCCGCTGACGCGAAACCATCCCCAGCTGCACAGAGTGGCCTCCAATCGAAGAGAACATTAGGTTACATTCAATCAAAAAGATCTATAACCTTGTTTGTCACCAAACGGACACATAACCCTCTATAATACATCCATGAGTTTTGGATTAGGCGGCATTTCTGTCTTTAGGTGTCGTCGCAATCAGCTCCTTACTTTAGTATTCAGAGCACCGAACACACAGTCGGCCATTTTAGGCTCAGTCTCAATGGCAAAACCATTCTGGTGCACTGTGGCTACTCGCTCGTTCACACTATTTATACTGCGCCAATGTGTCCAACTCACCAGAAACGTGTATTTAAATCAAGAGAATCAAAGGACAGATAGAAAGATACTTCAGAAAATAATGTTTCCAGGATGGCTCGAGTAGCCACATGCACTAGGACCATAAAAAAATCCCAGAATGCACCCCAAAAACCAGAGAGCCTCATCGCTTACTGGGTCCC
Source organism: Silurus meridionalis (assembly GCF_014805685.1). Classification (NCBI taxonomy): domain Eukaryota; kingdom Metazoa; phylum Chordata; class Actinopteri; order Siluriformes; family Siluridae; genus Silurus; species Silurus meridionalis. Next base: position 15,767,033 of record NC_060902.1, read on the forward strand.
CATGCTGGAAATAATAAAAGCCCCTTAGCTTGATGATAAACTCTCAGACAACTTCCTCTACAAGTGTAATCTACATGTTTGTTGTGTTGGGGTTTATAAATAATTGTGTTTGTGCTTTTTTTTTTTTTGGCAGAGTCACAATTCATGTTGATTCTATTCAAATTTGAATAGAAGCTGATTGAAGTATCGATTGAAGAAAAAAAAACAACAACACTTGATGCTTAATAAAGACAAAAACCAGAAAGACCTAATTCACTATGGCTGCTGCCTGTTCAACGGATGCAAACGGCAAAACAGTGGCACAAGAGCACGTGGTTAATCAACCAGCACATATAAGATCAGTGACTAACAGGAAATGTGAGTAGGAACAAACACGTGGAGAGAAAAAAAGAAAAATTTCACTGAGTTAAAAAAAAAAAAAAAAGACAGATACACAAAAAATTAATAAACAAATAGATACAAAACAGACAGACAGACAGACAGAAAAAACAGACAGACAGACAGACAGATAGAACAAACAGAGGCAGATGTAAAAGATAGGGGTGTATGGAGACGGCTGATCCGCTGTGGCGACCCCTCACAGAAAAGCTGAAATAAGAGGAAGAAGAGATTGCGACACAGACAGACAGGTAGCCAGATAGACAGAGAAACAGATGGACAGACAGACAAAAACAGAGACAGACAAACATACAAAGAAAAAGAAAAAACTAAGACAGACAGACAGACAGACAGACAGACAGACAGACAGACAGACAAAGAAAAAAACAGATAGATGGACAAATAGACAGGAAGAACAAACAGAGAGGAAGAGACAAGATAGATAGATAGATAGATAGATAGATAGATAGATAGATAGATAGATAGATAGATAGATAGATAGATAGATAGATAGACAGACAGACAGACAGACAGACAGAGACTACTAATACTACTCCATATTGGAAAAATAGTAAATTTAGGTTTTGTTTTTTTCTTTATTTACAATAAATACGGATAATAAGCAATTATTCGGAATATGCACAAGTCGTTCCTACACATTATGCAAATGAGAAACATATGCAACACTCAGAACAAAGTGCATTCTGGGTGTATTATTATGTATTATACAACCTGCAGAACAATTTAGACGAAACTATATTTTTTGTGTTGGAGTGTGCGAGTCTTGCGATGCATTCTCTCTCTCTCTCTCTCTCTCTCTCTCACACACACACACACACACACACACACACACACACACACACACACACACACACACACTCACAGAAATACAGCACCTGATTTTGTGATGATCCCAGTTCAGAAACAGAACTCCACTGGGTCACTGGTGAGACTCTTCTCTCTCATCATATTTCCAAACTGACAGATGGTGCAAAAAAAAAAAACACGGGCGGCTGTTTTAAACTCTAATCATCCTCTACCGCTCGGGTTTTTATCTGCTTCAGGTCAGAATCTGAGGCATGTTCCCAGATTAGAGCCCACTGAGGGTGTGAATAAAGAGACCATCAGTTATTCATGAGGAACCGTGAATAGAACCACAATGCAGAAGCTGTGAAGCCACATGACAGAGCAGATCCAGGACTCTCTGAGCTGTGTGTGTGTATGTGTGTATCACTGCGTATGTTTGTCTGTCTCAGGGGCAATAAATGCTCAAAATACACAGGTGTGAAGATGAAAGAAGACATTGTGTAATTTAATTCCATTCAGGAAAGTTTTAGACTGTATATGAGAATGCTGAGGAAAAAATAGACCAGATGGACAAAAGTTTGTGGACATCCCATTCCACATTCAGTCGCCATCCACTGTGATAGCAACCTCCACTCTTTTAGGAAGATGTTCCACTAGATTTGTGGAGATCCGCCACGAGGGTGTTAGTAAATCAGGTACTGATGTAGGTGAGAAGGTGAGAAGTTTCCTGGGGTGCGGTCAATAGAGTTGGAGCTCTACAGCAGGAGATCTTCCATCACAACCCATGTAAAGCATATATTTATGGAGCTGGCTTTGTAGAACAGGTTTGGAAATTTCAATTGTGCGACTTTGTGGTGACAGTTTGAAGAAGAACCGCGTACGGCTGGAACAATCTAGTGTCCCAATACTTTTGCTCATATACCATATATGTGTAGTAACATATCTATAATGAATAAATATTACATCAAATGTTTTGACTTCTTACTTTTTACAGCTATCATTTTTTATTGATTTATTTTTATTTTTTTTGGAATTATTCTCAGCAAGATCTTATTTAATCAGGGATGTGTTTCGCTCTGGATTCGTAGAGTCTGCCGTAGAGCACTATGACTACAAATACTCCACACACACACACACACACACACACACACACACACACACACACACACACACACACACACACACACACACACAAATATGACCATTCATTCCTAATGTAATTAATCAAGCATCATCTCGTACGTTCTAAAAATGGAAGTGTGTCAGCACTCGAGGCTGCAGCTTCCGCGGACTACCTGCTCTCCTCCGGTGTCTCCTGAATGTCTCGCCAACGAGGAGCGGCTCAGATAAATGATGAAACGTCTTCGCTAATCAACACAGCTTATTCTATCCTTCTCTGGCTCGTCTCTGGGTTCAAAATCCGGCCAAGTCCTCATGAGGCTGGGAGACGATTCGCTGCAGCTCCAAGAGCTCATATCCTGGGCTTTTACACAATCAAGAAGTTCAGTCTCACAATATTAATTTAGTTTTATGTGCCTCACAGTACAAACAGACCAAAACAATAAACAATATATAGATAAAATACAGCCATTTGTGCTTCATGCTCAGGGGAAAATGTTCATATTTGTATGGTTTGTATCTTACAGAGATATAGTTAGGAAAGTGACAGCACAGTTAAGTAAGATGTTGGACTTCTGATCAGAAGGTCCCGAGTTCAAATCCAAGCAACAACAAGCTGGACCTGATTCTTGATGTCAGTTGTTTAGGATTGAGGCATCTGCCAAACGCAATTCAAGAGATCCAATTGTTCAATCAGGAGTCATGTATAAGACAGACCAACTTTTCTTGCTCGGGCTGAAATGAGCTTGTTACAAGTTCACAAAATATCACGCATTAAAATCATACTTAAATCATGCAAAACTTACTCCATTACAAGTTCAAAGTTTCCAAATCCAACACAACTGCACTAAAGATGAAGTCCTGGACACCAAGACACCACGTTAGCGACAAGCCAGAAACTAGTTCAGCTTTATGAGTATAAACTCCAACCATCCGATGCAATAAGCCTGAACAGCTGCCATGGCTAACAGCCCCCCACCCCAACACACACACACACACACACACACACACACACACACACACACACACACACAAAAACACTGGTGTGTGAACTTCAGCTGAGCCAAAACTTATCACTGCTAGAAAACCTGCCCTCAGGGGACAGCTCGAACTCTTGTGTGTATATGTGTGTGTGTGTGTCTCATATTCAAATGCCATATCAACTCAACTGTGGAATCTGCAAGCTGAGAAACCCAAGAAAGAGCAGAAAGATTTATAAGTGTTGCTCTAATGACGGAGAGCCGGAGTTAATAAAGTGGCAGCACATGCGTCCAGAGCACACCTGCTGGGAGTCAGAGTCTGGGCACTGAGACAGACACAGACACACACACATCCCAAATCTTATCAAATCCCATTTTTCAGACTGTAATATACCCACCTACAGTGCTGGATGGAGTGGTATGCACAGAGTGGAGGTTCATTAACCCCGCCCACTCTATCAGCTGTTACACAACTGAACGATTATCTACAAATGGCTGTCTCAAAGTGAGTGAGTGTGTGTGTGTGTGTGTGTGGGTGTGTATATAGCATCCCAGATTGCAACCTAATTGGTCAGGTCATAAAGCACTTGATCTCACATACCCATCTACGCACGTACACATGAGCTTTAAATGCTGAACCTGATGCTCCAAGCAACCGTATGACACACACACACACACACACACACACACACACACACACACACACACACAAAGCATTCTATCTGCTGTGAAATTTTTGCCACGCTACAAACATGTCACTTTGTAGAAAAGAGCTGTGTTGAGTCACAGTGAATCAGAGCCAGCAAGCTTCTACAAACTTCAACACCAAAAGCCTCAACACACACATACACATCTGATCATATCTGTCTCTCTTTCCCCCGGCCTGGCTGGGATATTGCCTCAGTTCCCTCGACTGATCTGGGATCAGTGTGTCATGCTGTTTGGGTCGTTTCTTATCGCTCCTCCGAAGACGACTCGGGTAGTGAATTACACTGTACTAGTTTACTCACTTTTCAGTCTTTCGTATTTCGTAGGTAAGGAAGCCAGGACTAACTCAAGGTTACAAGGGTCCAGACTGAAGTTTGACCAATTCATCGGTTTTTCCGATTAATCGGCAACGATAGTTGATTGCTGAAACTATCGGCTATTTGCCTAAAAATCCATACAGGTAGTTTTTCCGGGTTGCGATATCCACGAGAGTGGCCTCTAGAGGCGATTGATTGATGCCACGTCCTGTTTATTTTGACTTTTAAGACTGCTGTACCTTAAATTAGGTTCATAGTGCATCGTCTAAAGTTAACAGATAAAAATGAACATTAAGTTCATTTAAAAAATGTATTAGTAAATGTTAAAATTAGCATCCAAAATTAAATAAACACTTTAACAAACAGCACGTGATGTCAGTGATTGGCCTCCAGAGGCTGCACTCGTACTGTATACCGACAGTGAAACTTCTCAGCCGCTCCAGCAACCCGAAAAAACGATTTTTTGCCAATAGTTCCAGCAATCAACTGTCGGTAATCGGCCGACCGGTAGTGGACACGATAAAGGAAAAGAAGTTTGTCAGTCCTGTGCTCTGCTTGTCTCACTTTTATGGATTGTGTGTGACAAAGCTAAGCTAAGATTTGCATGTGGGACTGATGCTAGCCAGGCAGACAGGGGGATACATGCATTTTTAATAACTTAGCGCACTCTATATCAATGCAGGCTTTTTTAATCAAGTGACAGTCAGGATATAGAGACAGCAGATAGCACTGAAAACACACATCATGCTTTGCTAATAATACATTAAAAATTAAATGTCTATTATACGCCTGAAACATTCGGTAACTGATCGTTGGACAATATCGAAGATACAGGTCCGATTTCCACGTAGTCTGAGCTGTAATAAGCTGCAAAGCAACACACTGGGAGTTCAGGAGGTAAAAATCCACTGCTGTATTTAAAACAAGGCTTTTATAAAAGTACCAGCTCGAGCTCTGATGTGCAGCCACTTCTAAAAATAACCGGGTGTGAAAAATCTCTTTTAGTTCGCCTGTTAAAGGGGAAGAAGAAAGAGGCCTTGAGTCTCCGAAGCTATCGGTTCGCTATGCAAACACATGACCTGCATTTACACACACACACACACACACACGATTTCCTGATGGAAGCGGTTCAGTGATCAGCCAGGCTTATGCTTATTATAGGATTCATCTTTGCAGGGTTCCAAGAACTGAGGGCTTATAAACTCTCTGGTTTTTACTAAAACACTATATTGACATTGACAAAAGTTTGTGGACACCACATTTAGTCCCCATTTGCTGTTATCTTCTGGGAAGATGTTTTAACAGATTGTGAAGTGTGTTGTGGAAATCTGTGCTCGTTCAGCTAGGCGTTTTGATGGTTTCTATAGCCGTGGCATCATAATGATGGTGTTAAGGGGTGAATTGATTCAGATAGGACACCTCTGAAGATTTGGGTTTAAATGGTTGGCCCTTTTTGGGATACATATTTTTGGAGGTAGCACATCCAGTCTTCAGCACTCCATTTGATGTGATTGATTTATTTACTGTAACTGCAGCAGCTGTTTGGACAAAGTCAAAATCCATGAAATTATCATTGCTTGAAATATGCGCGAATAAAAGAGACAGCGGAAAAAAAGAGACAAAGATAGCAGACAGTGACAAATGGGAACCCAACTGTGTGGATTTCTTTGGGGAGCTGAAAGAGTCTGCATTCATAATAGAAACTCGGAGCTGAAGAAAGATACATCTGAGCCCTCAAAAAGTCATCCCAGGCTACTCGGGCAGGCTCGCGACCTCAGATAACCCTACTGCATCAGGACAATGGTACAGGTCAGAGAGGCAACATGAGAACCTGGATGCTGTAGAAGGTTGAGGAGGCTACATTTGAACCACCGTAATCTGGTTCACGTAGAACTTTGTGAAAACAATATGACCTGGGAATGTTGTTAGATAGAATTCCTGCCCCACAAATCGTGCGTCTGACTTAACTGGTCTCATCCTGGTGAGATGCTCTAAGGCAATCTTTCCATCTACTGGCTTGATCAGAATAAAACCATGAGGAGAAGATCAGCTCAGAGCGTCCTACTCCATCTCTCATCCCTGGGAACACTCTGGAACCAGAGATAAGAGCAAGCGTTCCATTTTGAACTTGTTTTGATCGGCACTTGGTGTATCTACTGATCACCAACATACAGCATCAGTTCAACATCAAGCAGAACATTTACAGCGGAATAAATGATGAAGAAACTCCAGACTTGAACTCACCACAACACACGTGACCTCATTTACACCATTTTTATTAAGTAGTTGAAAAGGTTTTGTGCTCGTAATCATTGTAATAGAAATCAATCAGTGTTTAAGTTTTAATATCATTCTATTAATAGATCAGTGTGCTGAGAGTCACAGAGTCTTTTCACATAAACTGAGGTGATTAAGTAAAGAGTCTTGTAATAAAAATTATAACAGGAACATTATAGTTATAATAAATCATAGTACTTTGGATACTTAAGTACATTTGAAGGCAAACACTTTTGTACTTTTCCTCAAGTGAAAGTTTAAAGCGAGCACTTTAACTAGAGTCGTATTTTACTGAGTGAATCTCCACCACTGGTGAAAACACACAAACCCTTTGTAAGTGCTTAAGTGAGCCTGCCAGCACTGAGAGATTATGTTACATGATGCTATGGTCTCCTAACTGCATCAGTGTTAAGAGCATGCGTATTGAAGAGAAGTCTTCAATCCAGAGCCTCTGCATGAAGGTGTAATAGTGAAACAAGAACTCAGAAACACGTTTGAGAAATGATCGAAAATGTAGAACATACAACAAAGAAAGGTGTGGACTTTTGACACTTTTTCATGATCGCAGATCTGTACATGAATTCCGTTGCAGACACAAGGTTAAAATATCATCAGAGGGGCTAAAAGAAACACCACTGCTATGGTGGACTTAAGGCCTAATAGTCACTTCGACTGACTTTTCTCCCAGACTTTTACAGCAGCGCATGTATGACAATCAACACAATGATAATGATGCAAGAGGGATACATTTGGAATCTCTACAAACTCTAAAAAGTGATCAATGCCAGGTGAAGCAGGCTTTTCCTAATATTACACAGCCTCTCTGCAATACCTTGACCCAAAATAATAAAAAAAAAAAATCTGGAGAACTACATTATATTAGACATTGTTATTATGCCATGTTATAAAGCCACAGACAAATCACACATGATATACCCACTATAACCACAAAACCAAGAGTCTTTAATCCCAAATGCCTTCTGGTAATCTTAACTGCATACACAAAAAGGACTCCCTTACTCCAGAGGAAATCACAATCTAAATTCAGCTCAAATTCACACCGTATGAGCAGATTCTTTTGACCAGTTCGGCCCCTTACGCTGACGTCATGGAGAATTCCAGCCTCTAATGCAACCATGCTGGGTGTGGTGGGGTAGTAGGAGAAAGGAGGGGAGCTACAGTGCAACAAGAATGATTGCACACCTGAGATGCAATAGCAGACAGGGGAAACAAACCTCCCCAGCAGGGCTACACAAAGCCAGTAAATTAAAATCTAACAACAAAGAAACCAGGGAAAGAGAACCTCATTCCTAATTACACACTGAACACACATTAAAGCGAGACACTGGAATAGAAATAGGCGATAAGCTTCATTTATTATAACCTTATAACCATTAATAAAACCTGCTCAACAGCTGATAGCCTGCTGCATCAATACGGTTTATGTTTAATCTTTTACATATGAGGCTCTTCTCCGAACTGTTATCCCAAATTTGGACGCACACAATTGTTAAGGGCGTCTTTTAAAGGTCGACCGATTCTTCTTTTGTTTTGTTTTTTTGCCAAGAGTTGATTGCGGGAACTCTGCAAAAATCCATACTGATAGTTTTTCCCGGGTTGCTTTATACAATATGAGAGCGGCCTCTGGAAGCGAATTGCTGACACGACGTGTTTTTTATTTGAAGGAAATTTTTTTTATTCATTTTTGGCTATAACTTTTATTTATTTGCAGTGTTCTGTTTTGTTTTAGTTTGAATGCATGCTTTTTATTTTCCTCGATATTTATAGTCATTAATCTATTCATATTTATTTCATTTAGCACATTTCATGATTCAGTGCTTATTTGTCTTGTATTTAAGGTGAGTACTATGCAGTACAATTTACATGGAGATCTTTTTTTTTTTCATCCAGTTTCCATTCTAAAATTCAATATCGGTCGACCTCTAATGCCTTTGATTGCAGAAGCAGAAAACATTCCCCTTCACTTGAACAAGGAGACCCGAACCTGTTCCAGAATGATAATGTCCCTGTACATAAAACCAGCTCCATTAAGACATGCTTTGCATGGGTTGGAGTGATCTTCTGCTGTAGAGCTCTTAAATATAATGAATGTGAATTCTAACTGCACCCGAGGAACCTCCTCACCTACATCAGTACCTGACTTTACTAACACTCATGTGGCCATAAATCTCCACAAAATCTATTGAAACATCTTCCCCGAAGAGTGGCGTTTATTAAAAAAGCAAATTGCGACTGTGGAATGGGATTTTTGTCCCTATGGTGCATAGTTACATATTACGTATTCTATAACCAACCAGAAAATTAGATATTAGTACAGAGCTCCTTCAAAGAAGTATGCATTTCAAAAATAAATAAAATAATAACGCCACTTTCGGCTCACGTATATTTTTCGGGTACGTGTGTAATTTTACAGCTTTAGGAAGAAAAAAAAAAAGACATAAAACTGGTTTCATGCAATTCTGTTTGGATTTCATCATGACTGAATTCGTGCTAAAATAATTTAAGAAAAAAAATATATATATATATACACACCACCAGCCAGTTTATTAGGACCTTACCAGGAAGACAAACATGACTAGCAGAATGTATAAAATCAGAGTGATACAGGTCATGAGCTCCAATTAATATCAACATCAAACATTAACACAGGAAGGGAGCAAAACAATCTCAATGACTTTGAACAGCTCACACCATCCACAGGGATATGGTCGGAAACTCTCAGGCTTATTAGATCCACACGACTCAATGCGACAGAAAACTGAATGAACGGTAGTTTTGAGGCTCTCTGATGAGGCAAGTCAAAGAAAATCCACATAAAGCTATGAAAACTTAAACATCCAATATTTACAGCAGTGTTGAGCAGAAAAGTATGCACAACATGATGAAACCTGAGGGTGAATGAGCTATAGAATTATATAGGCGATTCACTCCAAATCTCAGCGACAGTGTCAAAACGGCGACCCTTGGGCCGGATCTTCAACGAAGTTCCCAGAAGCCAAATTGGGCGAATAGGGTGGGTGCGGGAGTGAGAAACTCACATGTAAGTAATGCATGTGGTCAGAATAGCACTAGATGAACAGCTCCTGATGTAAACAGGACTATGTGTTTTGGCACACTGACTTATGAAGGTCGGTGCTCCCTGGGACTGTGCGTGCAACTGTGTGCTGCCATCTGTTGGCATGTTCTAAAAAAAGTCTTGAAACTTTTGGATACCAACTCATATGCATTCCGAGTTTCTTTCTTTCTTTTTTTTTCAGGTGTTTGTTTGTTTATGTCACGCTTTGAGGAAAGACAAATCAGTTTACTGATGAATTGTGATGATAATCACTTTTTGCCTTTCTGTATCAATAAGTTTTAAATAACCAATACTTTTTAAAGTAATGAATGTTTCCTATTCTAATTCAGGAAACAGCAGACAGTCAGAAGGAAAGCCAACGTTCTCCTCACGTGCCCACTTTAAAAATCACAAACAGCTAATTGAAAAACACGAAGTCCATCCTCTCAGATGGAGATTGTTTTTTTTTCCCCCACCAAAGCTAAAGCTCACAGCTTTGAGGCTTGATTCAATTTTTCATGAGCGTGAATCAGTGAGTAATATCGGCTACTCGAGCTCTCTCAGCAGGCCTTCCACTCTCTTTATCTTGCATCTTGCCCATCATTCTGTTCTTTCATTCTCCCTATTCATATATATATATATATATATATATATATATATATATATATATATATATATATATATATATATATATATATATATGTATATTCCTCTTTCTATTATTCTCCTTCTTAGTAAATGTATTGTAAAAAAATTTCAATACTTCACACTTTATCCTTTTTTTCCTTTTTTTTTTTTTTTTTACTCAGACATTAGATGCCTGCAATAAGAATCAGGGTCAAAGGTTTTTTTTAAATCCAGATCAATAAGGATGTATAAGGAAGCCTTCGAACATGAGCAGATCAAGAAAAGCATGTGTTCTCCTGTCGGATAACCTTTAGTTGAACCGCAGGAAACATTTGTCTACTGTATATCCCCTACAGTGTCTATGTTTCCTTTAATCTTTCGTCTTCCTAATGGATACAGTCTGTCACAGAGCCGCATGCTCCCTCTAGTCCCCTGGCGTATTACATATTTTTCTACAGCTTAGTATATTTCCTCAAAGATCATATATGTTTCTTCGTTTTCCTTGTGGTTTCTTAAACGCTTTCTGGTTCACTGGGTCTGGGTGTGTCCTGCATTCCTGAACGTCAATGGTTTTAAAAGACCCTCGAGTTCCTATAAATGAGCTTTTCCCCTCCCCAGGGTTCCAATTTGTCTCCATGTAGAGGTTAAAAGAGTTCTTATGGGTTAGATGTCCTAATCTACATTCAGTATGGTTGCCTATGTTATATCGAGTTTACACACTTCTCCAAATTCCCAAGGGTTCGATAGCAGGGTTTCCACACCTCTCTATGTTCACCTACGGTTTCAACACTTAACTACTGTTCACTACAGTTCACCCTCTTTCCAAGTGCCCCGTATGTTTCCCTACACTTATCAAAATCTCAGTAGTACACTGTGTCTGATAACTTCTCCTTGTTCCCCAAAGTCCCCCGTGTTCCCAAAGTTCCTTGCAATGAGCAATCCTGAAGCTTTTGTTCCTTATCCATACAGCACCATTACTAAGCATAGGCCAATGTGGTGAGAGGGTGGAGCCATTGTGGGAAGTGGCCTAGAGAGGCAAAAAGGCTAAAAACGGCCCTCTATCCATAATTTCCCCACATCTCGACACGTTGTATTGTTTCCACACTCTTTTAAGACTTTACATTATTGTTCACTGCAATGTGCTACAAATAGCAGTATTTCCAACCAACATGCCAGAGAGAACCCATTCTTGGTGGTCTACCTGTAGCTTGACCCGATGTAATAAAGATTTTTTTATTTATTAACAGGATTAATCCTAATGGTGCCCAGCATGACGCCAACAAGATGCCAAGATGCAAAGAATGTCCTCCTGAGCCTGAGCAAATACAAATCTGCCCCTGTTTCGAACTTGCAGGGAAAGTTCGTATTCGCGTGCAGACAGAAACATCTGAAACCACTGAGGCTTCTGAATGTTTATTATACAGAACAGCTTCAGGGCTTTTTACTCTCAGGTCAGCAACGAATTCAGTCATAAACCTTTCTGAAACACATAAGGTGTCCAGAAGGAACTACTGATTCAAGCTAAACCTACACATGTACAATTCTTATACAAACAAAGCATTCGAATCAATCTCCAGGAATTTCATATTGCTGGGTCCTTTTAAAAGATCGTTTATTTGAATCATGGTCAGTCGTATTGGCTCGAGACGCATCTAGACGTATTATAAAAACAGTCACCTTTAAGGATGGATCACACAAGACAGCGTAAAGCAATCATGTATTAAGTAGATGTTTGGCTAATTTGATACATGGCATGTTTAAAATGCTCTCATTATTATCTTTACTAGTTGCAAACACATTTCTATCTTTAACGTCATGCCAAACTACAAGAGCAAAGCAGTTTTTAATAAAATAAGACTCAGCTAGTGCCAGCAAAGTCGAGGGCACCATACCACCTGTAAGTCCTGTCGACAATCTTTCCAGGCTCGCTCTGTGCGTTTGTCTTCAGGCTTCAGAGCACACAGCATCTCAAAACTCGATGGCCACATAGGCAGCATTTTTAAACTAGCAGTATTTAGACCAGATTCATTTCAAGCACCATGACTGAACCAAGTGTACCATATTTGAGCTTTTTATACAGTAACTTCAGCTACAGCAGCCATTCCCTGTGAGTTCCTACAGTTCCTAGTGGTTTTCTATTCCCAAAAAACGGGATCCGAATTTGTTCAGCACTTCCAAAAACTGGCTACAGATCAGCAAAATCTCTACACTTTCTTCAATTTCTTTTTAGACTTTTTCCACATTCTCCAAGATACTCAACAAACCCCCATGTTTTAAAATTTCCCCATATCCACTGGATTTCTCCACACAGCCCAAAGCTTGCCTAGAAAACCCCAAATTTCTACGTCCCATGACATATTCCCAGTGTGGTACTGACGGTTCGCCTTTATTTCTTTGGTTCAGATAGACAGCAACTCATCAATTAACTCAGTCAGAACGTACCTTTTAACGCATTGCCCCTTCACAAACAGGCCTTCATAGAGCAAAAAAAAAGAAAGAAGAAAATGTATTAAATAAAACCAGACGTCTGTCTCCAGGAAGATGCAGCTCTACCTCTGCCATGTTATTATGTTAATCTATGTGACTCTCGGGACACGCCTCGGTCTCCGTAGTGTTGTGATGCGTCATTCACGCCAACTTCTATCACGCCAACTTCTATCCGATGCACAGATTTTCAAATCGCTGCATCACATCATTAACTTTTATGAATCCTACCATCCCTACTCTCTCCCCTTCACCAAATTTTCATTCGAGCTGTGCCCAATGCTCCCTTTACCTGTACAACCTTCCTAAAATGTGTTTGTTCTTCCACATTTTAACAAGATCCTTATAATTTCTGACAATTTGTCTCATTATACATTTCCCACATTACTTTAATATTTCAAGGATTACCCCCATCTTCCATAGGATTCCCCACACTTCCATATACTCCTTATGGCTCCTTATATTCCTTGTGATCTCTAAAGTGTCTTGCAAACTCTACGGTCCTTGTGGTTCTCCATCCAATGACCTCTTGAAAAGCATTACGGTGAAGCATCTGTAGCAAATCTATGCTCGTGAACACCAGAATTACTTCAACAACGAGGCGATCGCTCGACTCCCCGAGCTCACGGCCTATCCGGAGAAGCTTTGCGACACCCGATCCACTGACTTTGCAGAACTGATTCACGCCATGTGGTATCTGGCACCTCAAAGGTCTTTTAGACTGAACTATATCATGATAAAAAAACAAAACAAAAAAACCCTTTAAAACCACAGTAATCTTGAACACTGGCCAGTGTGAATTACTCACCATCAATTGTTTACAACACATTCGCAATCTTTCGCACTTCGTTCCAGACATTAAGAAGGTCCCACCATCCAAATAAAAAAAAAAAAAGAGAAAAGCAGAGGGATGGCACCAGAGCGCGAGAGAGGGATTTGGCTCGTGGTGTTTGGAAAAGGAAAAGCTGTGGGGATGAAGAGGCTTTGGGATGCGAGCCCATGTTGACTGTGACAGACAGGCCTTCTGGCTCAGCGAGGGAGTAAGCCATCTGTCCCAGCAAAGGGTTAATCCAACCAACAGCCAGCCATCGTTCCGCCGTTTTCTTCCCGAAACCTCCGGCATCCGTATCGATCCCTCCTGGTGTAGCCCATGGATTCTTGTGTTAATGTTAGGGGCTTTTATACTTAGTATAAATTGAACAGACCCGGATGCTAGCAACGTGTCCTGCTGTATTATAGACATGTATTTTTCCCAATCTATGGTAAATTAGCATTGTGTGGATGCGTGATCGAACTGCATGGGGATCGTCCGAATGTAAATATATGATACATGTGAAAGGACGTGCAAAAGAAGGGTGGAGAGAGGAGCGAGCACCGAGCAGGCTCCAGAAAACTCAATTACCCAGAAAGCTGGCTAAAACGCAGCCCAGACACAAAGATGCAGCTCTTTATTCGCATGAATGCACATTCTCTAAAGGCAGAGAATGAAACGGTATAAGGAGGAAAGATTGAGTGCACAGGGGCACCACGGAGGGCTTGAGGACGGCTTGAAAGATGCCGACGTCCTAGAATCCATCCTGCTCGTTTGCCACCCAGCGGCAACACGTCCATAATGGCCTCCAATATGTCAGTGATCATGGCTTAACTCAGAGGGATGGCACCTTAATCTCAACACACGCTCACACACACACAAACACAACGAGCCCTCACCCCATGGTTGGATCGTACCCCAAAGACACAGACGCACTCGCACGCCTCTTGTTTCCTGTCTGTTTGCATCCACCTCAACATGCTTCTCGCTTCTTACACACCCCTTCCGTCCTCCATCCTTTCCTTCTCGCCGTCTCTATTACACTTTATTATTCTCGTCTCCTCACCCCCACCCCCACCCCTCAGACCCCGGAAGCCAAACTATCCCCCCTCATCACCATCCTCATCAAATAGGAATAAGGGGGGAGAAAGTCTGCGCAAATACCTTCGAAAAATCCCAGCCATCCGATTGAACGGAAAGAATCGGAAACGATCGAACCCGCCGATTATCTCCTTCTCTTCTTTTTTCTGTTCGTCCCTCCTCCCTTTTTTCCTGCCGTTCTTTCCTCTCCAGCTCTCCCTCTTTTCCGAGCCAGTCGGCCAGTCCAGCGCCGGAGCCCAGCCAATGTGAGAGACTCGCACAGCAAACACCGTCTGACAGAGAAAAGCTCGCTCACCCACATTCACCCGCCCACTTCTCTCCCTCTCCCTCGCTTCTCTCTCTTTCTCTTTCGCATGCTCTCGTCCCCCACCTCCCTCTTTCCCTCTCTCAGACTCACATGATCCCTCTGCAAGCAAGACATTCTCATAAATCTCTGTCTCACACACACGAGGCATGTGACCAAGCCGCCGTTCGAAAAGGAAAAACGGTGGACTGTCACACATCAAAGAAGACGGACGAGATGACACGCTTGCTGCGTGTACAAAAACCTTCCTTCCTAAGATCCATCCATCCTTTCTCAGATCCTTTCTTGGATCCTTCCTTCGTTCTTTCCTTGGATCCCTCTTCCTTCCTTCCTTAGATCTTTTTTCCCTTTTCTTCCTTCCTTTTTATTTCCCCTTTCGTTCGTTCTGTCCCTAGATCCTTTTACCTTCCTTCCTTCCCTAGATCCTTTCTTAGCTCCTTCCTTCATTCAATCCTTCATTCCGTTAGATACTTTCTTCCTTCTTAAGATCCTTCCTTCTTGATCCTTTTTACTTCCTTCCTTTCTTCAACATAATCAGACCAGGGTAATGGGGGCATGTTCTGGTCCTAACATTAGTCCATCAATAGAACATACCGTATTCTACCACAAGCGATTAGCGATCCTGACTTTCCCCCTACAGCACAAGTTTAGTTCTCACTCCTGTAGATTACATTAACACAGGAATCTTATCGTTTCTATGGAAACAACTTGCAGGCATCTGCATGGTATCTGCTTTGCATAATTAAACAAAAAAATACAACTATCAGAAACCCCCCAATATAACGCTTGAGGAGGTGTTTATTAAGCATTCATTCAAGGAGTCTCCAGTGTCAGAGATTTGCAACTTGCAGAAACCAGGTGAAAACCAGGGGGTGGAATAGCACACTGTGGAACATGTTTTTATAGGAAAAACAAAGATCGATTTCTCGTCGCTAAACTGTGTCTTGAGCGCGTTCTCTCATCACCGCTGCTGCTACGTGAATACAAAGTATCACAACTCTGCAGAGGCCGAGGCGTGTCCCGAGAGTCACATAGAATACAGATTAACATGGCAGAGGTAGAGCTGCAACTATCTGAAGATAGAACAGGAAAAGAACGTTTGGTTTTATTGAACCTTTTTTCCTTTTTTTTTTGTACTACGAGGCGTTTGTTAAAGGGTTTGTGAATGCGTTACAGGTCAAAAGGTACTCAAGTAAATTGAAGATTTTAAGTCTTTGAGCCAAAGAAATAAAAGTGAACTATCTGAACCATATTGTATTACGGAGAATCATATTTTTTCCATTTTCCGCACCGCATCGTTATGGGGGGAATCGCTCCACTTCGCATCGCATCAGTAGCTGCACCGTACTTTAATACTGAACGCGTTGTTTTGGAATAAATCGAGCTGCATTCAGCATGAAAATTAGCAACACGCTCCTTTTCTCTTTTTCACTTCATCTACTGATCTTCTAAAGCTTCCAGAAGACTCTACTCGGACTCAGGGTCAGTCTGAATGCGGGTCACACTCGGGGAACATCAATCACCGCGACAATGTGAAGTGGTGTTACTTCTGAGCTCCGAGCACTGATGTGAGTCCGTTAAATTGTAAAAAAAAATGTAATAAATAAATAATTTAAAATAAAATAAGCTGCAAAATCCGATGCAAAACAAAAACCCCTGTCATCAAGTCAACCCATGACCTCTCCGGCACAAGGCAACGAGGTGAACAGGGTGGTGTTTAAAAGCACATTCTTCCTCTTTTGTTCTCCAAAGACATTTTAACTCTCAAACTGAAGACTTTTTTTTCTTTCCTTTTTTCCTGGCTGCTTTTCACTTGCAAATTAAATTGGGAGTGGGATTTAGAGCTAGGAATGCGTGCGTGCGTGTGTGTGTGTGTGTGTGTGTGTGTGTGTGTGCGCGTGTCAGACTGTCCAAAATGATGAAGCTCTACCCAGTGGACTGTGGAAACCCAGTGTTGGTTTGGTTGTACATGTTTTTTTTGCAGTGAAACGAGCAGATGTTTGAATATTCTGAAAATTAGACCATTAAGTGACGACTCATTTTTTAATTTATTCGAAGCAGCTACAACTTTTTATTCCCGAATTTTACTTCTACAGAGAGAGTGACATGATGAGGCAATGAAGTCAACTTAGCAAGTAATAACTAACAGGATCGAGTCAATACTTTATACAAATACATATACAAATACAAAAAAATAAATAAAAATAAAAAAATGCAAATGTCGTCATTTATTTAACCCTATTTGTGTAATACAGATGTACGTGTGCGTTTTACATGTAATATAATTTTTTCTAAAGATATGATCCACTTAACTGCTCTACGTATTTCAGCACATTTTAACAAATGTCTTCATTCCTTCCATCCTTCGTTCATTCACTCCCTCGATATGCCTCATTGTCCAGGTTTTCCTCCTTTTATCAGAAAATCTTGAAGCTCTACAGAAAGAATCCATATCGCTAGACTGTCAGAAAACCCAAAGTGGCTGCGATTTTGCAGTTTTTAAGTTTAATAATAATTTCGCAAATGCGCTCAAAGGGCGAGGCGGAGACTTAACCGAACTTCGCGTTTTTATAGGGAACTCCGATTGTAACTATGTTCAGCAAAGTAAAAAGGATTGCATTCACACACATATGTACCGAACCCAAAGATTTCGGTACGGATACGTGTACCGTTACTCCTCTAATATCTAAAAAATGCATACAAAGGCAAAGTCACTGCGACATTACAAGTAAGATCTGGTAGCCAATCAGATGCGTTGGTGAATATGTGTATGTGGAAGAGGCCAGACGGCGCTTTCCTCGTCCCTGTGTAACAAACCTGCTGTATGATACGTGGGAATGGTCACGTCACCAAATTAGGTGAAAAAATTGGGTAAAAGTTCCACATTGCAGTTCCGGATATTCGGAAAAGAACGCCAAGGAGAGGAGTTTTACACCCCAAATAGAGCTCCGTAGAGCTGCGGATTCATTTTGAATGGATTAAAATGCATCCACCCACATGCACATGTTGCATCGTAATAGAATTCGGACCGTTCGAGGGTATTTAGAAAAAAAACAAGAAAAAAATTATTTTGTCATCAATAGTTAACATTGAGTGTGAAATAGCGGACCAGGGTGTGTAAAAAATAGCAAAAATCACGTACACACCAGCAAATTCTTAAAAAAAAATCGAGACACTTAACCTCATCCAGCATGTTCTTAAAGAGTCATGCAGGAAGATGGATGTCTTTTACCATAAGCAGTGGACTTTCTGTCGTGAACGTTCTGCTACACACCTCACCTGCTAACAGGAAATTAATCGTGACTAGCAAATGCTCCAAGATCGTACTTCTGATCGGTGTGCTAATCAGAGGCGAGCAGGGTGTTTTTTGTTTTGTTTTTTTTTTCCTTTCTTTTTTTTTATATTCAAGCTCTGGAGTTAACATCATCTGTTAGAGGGGATGCTAATGCTATCAGGTGAGGTCTGACTGACGAATAGTCACTGTTCTATCTATTGGAAGTCGTCATTTATTTGTAGAAATCAGGGTTGTTGTTATTTTTGTTATTGTTGATTCATCAGTCGTCTGTAACCTGTTTTTACGCCAACGAAGATGTGTTTTTATGCCAAAAGTCTGATGCCAGCAACTATTTTGGGTTTTACCATCTTCCGAGTAGGTTAAAAATAAGTAAATGTAGGTCGGATCGCTGCTGGGAGAGAGGATCTTTAATGCATGTTTGATGTCAGCTGGTGAGAAAAACAAACTAAAACCAGCAACAGGGGCTCGAATTGATGTTTTTCCAGTTTCACTGCATTACATATAAAATAGGTTTATTATGGGTGGATTCACAGAGCAAGAATTTCTCAGTGGACGGCTTCCTGAACATCTGACCAACTCTGGAGTCTTGAATTAGCAGTTTTCTTGTTCCTCAGACGTTTGGTCCTGACAATATTCAAGCCACTTAAAAAAAACATTTATTAAAAAAACGATGCTGAGAAATGACCCAGGCGGAGCTGAATGTGAGGTTTCAAAGCCACTGTGTGTTGATATTGCATTGCACAGAGCTAAGAAAGTACACACACACACATACACACACACCCACACACACACAGGGTTTGATTTTGCTCTCACCACTCCACAGAGCACCATTGTTCAGGTGACATCTGGAGCTGATCACGGCTCACACACCCTGCCCCTTCGCCATTCCATCACAAACACACACGCTTCCACACACACATGCACCCAGGCAGGAATAACGATGCCTGGGCCCTAACGCACAATAGCCACAGGATAAATTGGATTGAGGCTAAAAAATAAATAAAAAAATGCCACAACACGAAGCCATCTGTCTTTCAGCCTTTCGTGTGACTCCAGCGCTTTTTCTATCCCTTCATCAACCCAAACCCCCTCAACGATCCCCCTCTTCCAGACCATGGCCATTCCTTTAGCATATAGACCATGGCCATTCCTTTAGCATATTCCTTTAGCATATATATATATATATATATATATATATATATATATATATATATATATATACACACACCAGACCCAGAATTCCTTTTTGTGCCTTATTAATTCAATTGAGGGGAAAAAAAGCAGCGTTATGAAGAGGAAAAGAAAAACAGAAGCATGAAAATGCAACTTGCCTCTGTGTAGAGAAAGACGAAGGCTTTGGAAAGAGACGGAGGATTAATCCGGCGTGCTGGAGATGGAGCAGCGGCAACCTGAGTGGCGAGACAGGCGACTGCTGCTGAGAGCAGAGAGAGAGAGAGCGAGAGAGAGAGAGAGAGAGAGAGAGAGAGAGAGAGAGAGAGAGAGAGAAGAGAGGTAGAACGAGAGGAGGGAGGAGACGGCCAGAGGAACGGTTTCAGAGGTGAAGGCTGTACTGCCTGTCGTGATGCTCGATTGACCAACTAGTCGTGAGAAGACCTGCTGCTCCCAACACACACACTCACAGGGACTAATGGACTTGTTCTCATTTGTGCACAAGAGTGGACAAGCACCTGTTCACATCCCCTAAGGATTTCCAAAGAAGAAAAAAAAAGGGGGAATGAAAGAATGGAAAGAAAATCCCTGGTCATGCTTAAACTAATAGAGGAAAAATGCATAAACACACAATTGATTTAAACAAAAAACGCAAATGAGCAAGAAGCAAAAGCAGGGGAAAAATCTGATGTGTTCATGGCAACCATCTTGTTCCATAGACACACATCTGCTTCGTCTTAAAGGGACAGCGCCATCGTTTTTACGGCCACCATTTCTCTAGTCGGGTTCGAACGCTGCCGACGTCACTGAATACGAACGTCGAGGAAAATATCGAACCCGAGAACGGAAACAATCTTCATTTTTCCACACACACAAAAAAAACAAAAAAAAAGTTCTCACAGAGCAGCAAGAGTTGACCTGCTCAGGGGTCACGCATCCTAATTGTCACCCTTGGCCTTCTGTCGTCCCCCTTTTTACGCACACACACAATCACTGGCCACCTGGCAAGGCGTCTCATCACTCAGGCCATCAGGAAACAAAGAGGCAGCTGCACCCGGACACACACTCATGCCTTACCATGAGTGACCCTCAAACACACACCCACACTGAACTGTCCAGGGTTGCCAGGACCAAACTCAGTGTTTCCCCATTTCCATTCTCATCATCTATACACTCCTGTGCAGATGATTCTATATCAGTCAGGGTTGCTACATATATAAATCCAGATTTAAAGTCTGGGCAGACAGATCGGATTGTCTTATCTCTCCCGAGCCCACGTCTCGCCATCCAGCTTGTCCAGCTGTCTTCTGTCCATCAATCATGCAATCATACATTAACCACTCGGCTGAAAGCGTGACTGCTTTTGTTCATAGTGCTGCACAGCGGTGGGAGGAAACGCAGATGGGAGTGTACTGGAATCTGTTTACCGACTCAGACACGCCTTTGTCACGTCTGAGAACGATGAAAACAGACAGAGGAGAAAAAGAGACAGAGCAAAATAAAGTAATATGGATGCTGGTTTTTCAATTTTCTGTGACATTTTCAAAACTGACATTTTTCCAGAGTTGTACATTATAAGGAAAGGTTGGGAAAACAGTTCAGATCCGGTGTACACTTTTACATGAACTATTTTCACTTTTGCGTTTCCCTTACGGTAGAATTTGCACAAAAACACACAATTTGCCTTCATTTCCAATCCCCAGGAAAACCGTAACAATTCAGAGAAACTAAATGAAACCCCGGTGAATTTTGTCATGTTATGAGGTTGATATCGAAGCTTCTGCTAAAGATGATGTTGTGAGTGGTGCAGCTGTGGCTACAGTGAAAGGAAGCTTGGTGAATCGTGGCATCATAACGATGGTATTGAGAGGTGGAGAGACTCTGGTAGGACACCACTGAAGCCCTAATTTGTGCACTGATGCATATAGTTTTCGAATCAGTGCATCCAAATCATTTAAACTGCATCATGAAAGGGTATGAAACCATTTGGCGGATTGTATCCGCAAATCAGTAATCTGATCTGTTTTGCATCATTCTGCTGACCAACAAATCGTCTACGGCAAAATCCTTCACAAAGCAAAAAAAAAAAAACAACAAGAAAGCATATTTAATCACCAATCTGATCTAAAAGAATAATACCTAAAAAACCAAAAGCACAGTTGTCGGATCAAAACAATCTACACACAACACTCACACACACACTCACTGTGTTACTGAACTGTTATAACCTGAAACCTGTGTATTTAACCCTATCTTGTGTGATGTAGCTCTATGTTGTGTGATGTAGCTTTGTGTTGTGTGATGTAGCTCTGTGTTGTGTGATGTAGCACTATGTTTTCTGATGTCACTCTATGTTGGGTAATGTAGCTCTATGTTTTGTGATGTGGCTCTATGTTTTGTGATGTGGCTCTATGTTTTGTGATGTCGCTCTATGTTGGGTATGTAGCTCTATTTTGTGTGATGTAGCTCTATGTTTTGTGATGTTGCTCTATGTTGGGTATGTAGCTCTATGTTGAGTATGTAGCTCTATGTTGTGTGATGCCACTCTATGTTGTGTATGTAGCTCTATGTTGTTTGATGTAGCACCTGGGTTTTGGAGGAACGTTCTCTTATTTCACTGTGTACTGCTTCAGCTACAGTATATATATTGTTAAAATGACAAAAAGCTTCTTGACTTCACACACTTGGTACAACCTATAAATCACTGAAGCTCTTCACAGAACATGGCCGCCACCCACTCAAACACTGTCTGAATTCCACAGCATGTCCTCAATGAGTGCACACACACTTTTCACCCTCCCACATATAATACATTAGTACACACACACACACACACACACACACACACACAGACAGCGTGGCTCACTACACAAGATTCCGTAGATACCTTCACATTCATATTTTTCGAGCAAGAGAAAAGTGTGTGCTAATGACCGAAGTTTGCACACACGCCACCTACTGATTTCTGTGAGAGTCATGTGACTGTTCTAAAGACGGAAAAAGTAGAAGAAGAAGAAGAAAAACGATGGATGACTTACAAGGCACGGCATGGCGGTAGAGGTTATCCCGTATGGTCTGCTGGAGCTTGTGGTCCTCTGAAGATTTCTGAAACCTCTGGCTCAGGTATTGCTTAAGGTCCTTGGTCAGCTTATTTCCTAAGGAGAAACAGGGAGAAAAACAGGATGATTCAGAGTGAAGTGAGTCGGTGTAAAGCCTCTGCAGCAGACAGTAGATCACCGAATCGGGTTACGTCGTTATGTGTCTTTAACAAGCTTCCTGAAAAGAGTTTTATTTTACATTTATTGATCCTGCTTTCACTCTCTGAGACTCAGCAATGCGAGGGAGAGGAGCACGCCTGGGAGAAGAAGCTACTGCTAACTAAACTACAGCGAGGGAAAGATGGTCGAAGGGTAAACTGAAGGAGTTAAAAAAAACTAATTAAGAGTCGCACAGGCACATATAGAGAGAAGCAACCAGTGGAAATGTAAGTTTATGAAAATAAGAAGCAAAACCACGTTTAGACTAACATGAAACTGTTGAATTCTCAAGACGGGAAACTTGTAATGGGAATTGCAGAGAATACATGAGAATAAACTGTGAATTCACAAAATTGCATTGCATACATTTGTTTAAAACTTGTGTAAAACAATTAAAAGTCAAAAATGTAATGTAAAAAAATCTGTATTAGTTTGCATGCATGTCAGCTTATGACCAAAATGTTATTTATATATATATATATATATATATATATATATATATATATATATATATATATATATATATTTATGTTTGTATGTGATGAAGTTTTTCCCAAATTTCAAATTCTTTCCCATCAATCTCTGGTAACTTTTCCAGATTACCAAAATTCCGCTAATGAAGTTCCCATAGAAAGTTTCCCGTGAAGTTTCTGCCCCTTTGCACCCCCATGTTCAGATCCTTAAGCAGTTAATGAGACTCGCTGAGGTAAAAAAAATTAAAATAGAACATGATTACAGGAAACCGTGAACAAATCAAATGCCTCAATTTAAACAGGTATGAAAACAGAATAAAAAAAATAAAAAAAACTCATTTTGCATTAAGACAATGAGGAATAGACATCTACAAGACAGCTGTATTTGCAAAGCGCTAATTAATTGAAACAGGGAATCGTATTTTGTTTTTTGGTGTTCAGTCATGATCCGCCTGCGACGAATGATGGGTTGTGACTGATGATGGAAAGAATCGGCAACCGAGACTCATCATTTCCACTTTACCGTCAACAGCTCATCGAATTAGCGGCGCCGAAGGAAGCCGTATTTTGTATTAACTCTTCTCTCACGAGACTTCAAGCTGCACTGGATCCGTTACCATAGAAACAAGCTAGACATATCAGCGAGCTCACTGTCCTCTTGTTTGAAGATGTGCGGTCTTTAATCAATTCGTCAACGGATATTTCTATATACGGAGCACTGGCCAATTACATCAAACATCCAATCCGATATTCAAGCCAAGGGTAGGGGCGAAATCCCATTCCGAAATCCAAATTATATTTCCCTTAAAATGTAATTAGATGGAAACTGACATCGATACCAGTTTAAAGGCGCAAAAAAACCCAGCCAAAATTATTTGTTTATTTTTATTTATACATTTACCATTATTTCTAATGGACTCTGAAATCAGAGTCTTGCCTAGAATGTTTTATACAATGAAACATATTTGTAACATGCACGGGAGGGGTCTCCAGTGTCAGTGTAGGAAAAGCATTGAAATTTCTTTGTAATGGGACCATGTGCAGACACGCCCAGCATTTTGCAGTCTAGAGACACACCCACAACTCTAGCTAAAGACACGCCTACATGTCTCCAGCTTACAGACATGCCTATCAGCATGTAATCTACAGGCACGAACAGACACACACCCCCAAAACACATGCCCACGTGGTCGTAGTCTGTTGACACACTGACCAAAGAGAATTCTACTTACAAACTCACCAGCCTGGGTATAAAGACACTCCCACCTGTCTCCAGTCTAAACACAAACACCTGTATAAGGTCGAGAGACACTCCCACCTGTAACAAGTCTAGAGACACTCCCACCTGTAAAAAGTCTAGAGACACTCCCACCTGTAAAAAGTCTAAAGACACTCCCACCTGTACGAAGTCTAAAGACACTCCCACCTGTACAAAGTCTAAAGACACTCCTACCTGTATGAAGTGTAAAGACACTCACACCTTTACGAAGTCTAGAGACACTCCCACCTGTATGAAGTCTAGAGACTCCCACCTGTATGAAGTCTAAAGACACTCCCACCTATATGAAGTCTAAAGACACTCCTACCTTTATGAAGTCTAAAGACACTCCCACCTGTACGAAGTGTAAAGACACTCCCACCTTTACGAAGTCTAGAGACTCCCACCTGTACGAAGTCTAAAGACACTCCCACCTGTACGAAGTCTAGGGACACTTCCACCTGTACGAAGTCTAGAGACACTCCCACCTGTACGAGGTCTAGAGACACTTCCACCTGTACGAAGTCTAGAGACAATCCCACCTGTACAAAGTCTAGAGACACTCCCACCTGTACGAAGTCTAAAGACACTCCCACCTTTACAGAATCTAGAAACACTACCACTTGTCTGAAGCCTTAAAGCATGCCCTGATTCGACCGGAATGCTAAGCCCATAGAAATGAAATGTCAACATCCTTGTATGTGAGAGGAATGATGCAACGTTTAACACCCAGTACTACACTTTCTTTCACACTAATGCCATTACCTGGCAGTGTGCATGTGTGTGTGTCACTGTGTAAGCCACACCATAGCAGGCCATGTGAAGAATTTCCCACCCTCGGCTCGACCATCTGCTTCGAAGACACAGATCGCTCACCCAGCGAAGATATGCCGACGGCCAAATGGTGTTTATGTGTTAATGCCAGTCCCCTGGGCGCTTGCTCCGCCGCCAGCCCGCTTATTAACACGCACAACACGCCTCAGACTGGAACAGTCAGGAGCTGAAATGAAAGCTCGGTTACAGACGGGGAATGCGGAGCAGTCGTCCTGCAGAAACCAAGCTCTTGGATATATGCAGAAATGATTCGAATTCAGTCAAACTGGTGCAGAAAGTCAAAAAGTACCAAATCCTGGTATTCGTATCATGGAGGTGCTGAACATGTGTCTGAACTTGGGCGTGGAATCGAGTGTCCGTTTGGGATCAGGAAAGTGACTTGATGGGACACGACACACAAATTCAAGGCTGCACAATTGAATTGATCTGAATCTTTGCTACTTATGACAATACACGTTCGGCACCGGGACCCTGTTTGCATTAGCCCCTTGTCCCTTTCTTTCCCGCTCTGAAAGGAAAATTACATCAGATCTTGGTGCCCTCTGGGCCTGTCTGCGCTCATGCTGCCTTCATGTCTTGACCTTCTGTAAATTCATCGAACACACTTCCTTTAATCTGATAACATAATGGAACGGTGACAGGGTTTTTTTTTTTCCCGTCGAAAACGAGGGCGGCCGGGGCAAGTCGACGAGGAAGTGTTTAAAATCGTATCAGCTCAGCTCAACACGAGGTCTGCCGGAGCGCAGGCGAAAGGAGGCTGTTGCCATGGCAACACCGAGAGCTGGATCGGTAGTAAACAAACCTGCGGGCCTTCAACACCGAAGGACGGAGGCTTTGGCGTCGGTTTCTTTATTTCCTTTTTCGCCGGTTTTGTGACTACGCGTGCCAGGGTTTTTCCGGCTTCGAATCCACAATGCCGCCTTACTGGCGTTCAGGTACAGGGCCACACCGAGCAACACAAGCAGGTCTGCTTGAGATGAGATTTTGTTGAATCGACCATGCTGTTCACGGAATGAAGAACTCGCAGCTACGAGATTCCATAAAATGTGGATACAAATTTGTTGTTGCCTTTTTAACCTCAAGAGACAAAAGGTAATGGGGTAAAAGGGGGTAAAATGAGTTAAAGGGGCATCTTACTTGTCACATGACCATTATAGCACCAGGGATGTTAGGAGGCTGGGGTCAGAGTGCAGGGTCTGCCATGATACGGTGTGTTTAGGGCCACCTTTTGGGTCAAGAGCCCAAAAGTGAAGCTTGGCAATACTGGGGCTTGAACCCTGAAGCCAGAGATCTTTATAATAATAAAGTGTGTCAAAGTGCGGAGAAAAACTTCAAGGTGGTAACAGTACGATCATTACAGCATGACCTCGGATGTATCAATCTATAAAACGTAACACAGTTCCGTTTCCAAAACCCTACAGCCTGGGACATCCATTTCCACCTAGGCTGCACCAGAATGGTCAACTTGTGTAGGTAACTAATTACGTGTCTGAGATGCTCGGTGTCTGCAGACGTCTGCTGGAACATGATACAGACCAGAATGATTCCTGGATCACACAAACCGATTTCCTAGAAAAATGACTATTTCTAGTGTGTGTCTGCTTGTCTCTGTCCTGGCAGCTCATGTCTCTTTTAAGAGGAAAGAAACAAAGTTAAATTAACCCAGATTAGCTCAGTGCTGGCCATGTTTTCTACTGAATAAACCTTGCAGTAGTGAATGCACTCTGGATGCACTCTGTCCTACTGTACGTGTGTAATTAGGCTCAAAGTAAGACAGAGACAACGAGAGCAAGAGGGAGAGAATTATTAGCTCTGCAGCTCTGAGTGTGTAGGAGTGAAATGGATATATATATATATATATATATATATATATATATATATATATATATATATATATATATATATATATATATATATATTAGCTACCATTTTATACTGAGTCTTGGGTTCTTGCAAGTAAATACACTAATTGGACAAGTGTTGAATTATTACATAACTATTTAATCACTTTTCTTTTGCAGTTTTTCTTTTTCTTTTTCAGATTTCTGCTAAATCAATCGACACTGTTTATTAAAACGCTTCATCATTTCCACCACTAGGGACAAAAACATGATACGTACAGCCTGATATATTCGAATGTGCTGTAACTTTAATACTTTTATTCTTTATTTACTTTAGAATATGTGCACCAAAACAAATTCCTTGTAAGTGCAAACACACTTGGCAATAAAACTCTAATTTGGATTAATAAATCAGCCGAATAAACGGCTACAATTTCTAAAATCAACCCCACTTTTTTACCCCTGTAGTCCCAACTTAAAACTTAAAATCACAACTTAAAAGTGATTTCATTTCTATCCGGGGTTGATTTCGACTGTATTCAGAAACATACGCAGCTAAACCGAAATGCAACAGCCGTAAAGATTCTGAAGTTTGTTTAAGAAATGTGTTAATCTTAAGAGTGGCCTGTAGGTGGAGCCTCTGAGAGCTATAATATTTCATTATGCCTTCCATTTGCATACTTTTTAACAGTTTAAAACACTGTGCAGATGTAAAACGCTACAGTACGACTCGGGTAGCTCTTCCGGCGTGAAATAGAGGAAACATTGGATGCTTTTGCTGATTCCTTTCAGGGTGATTATGAAGATATGAATTGAAACCATCACTGAAAAAAGATTTTGGTTCATGTGGCTGAAATGTTTTGTTTTAATAGGAATACACTTTTTACCACAAATATTTGAAGCACATCAAATATTGTAAAATGTATGAAATGTATATGCCTCAAAGAAATATATATATATACACACAGCTGCTGCACTGAACACAGACACTTAACAAGAAAATCATTTACTCCTGCAATGCTTTCAGCAATTCAATTCCTCCTCATCCACACACACACACACACACACACACACACACACACACACACACACTGCGAGCAGTGTGCACTAGTCTCTCTCTGGGCCTAATTACCTGCGTACAGTAGAACGGTGTGTTCAGTATTACTGCCGTTTACACCTCCCTCCAAGCTGTCCTGCAGAAAATCCTCCAGAGTCTTAAACACACACTGCGGCGCACTACCAAGTGCACTTCAGTTCTCACGAACGCAGCAGAATAGCAGCCTGCAGTCCTTAAAATAGCTTTGAAAAAAGTCATCCTCCAAACGTTTGGAGATGCAAAAAACTTTGAGATGCTGCCTTTTTAAATATTTTCTTTTTAACTTGAATAACTTTGCACCCACACTTGAGATGTCAACACGCTTTGTAATGAACGCCGGGCTGAAGCAGCGTTGCACTGCAGCAGAGTTTCCTATATGACATATGACATCTTCTACCGCAACATGGGCCAATCTGAAGGTTAAACAAACCATCCAGCAGACATGTGGTTTCTGTTCCTAAACCTCAGTACAGAGCAGTGGAAAGGACTTGCATTTACATGCAGACATCAGGGCCTTCATTTACTTCTCGCAGTTTATAAACTGGTTTATGGCTCAAGTAATTCGTTTTTTTTTTTTGTTACGAATGTTGTTCTTGTTTCTGAAGTGTGACTGCAATTGTTTAGAGATGAGATGTGTTCGGTGAAGGTCAGGACAGTCGGTAGAGTAGCAGTGGTTGGAGTATCAGTAGCAGCAGAAGCAGTATTCATTGTATCTGTAGTAAGTAATAGCAGTTGCTGAAGCAGTTATATTAGTAGTAGAAATAATATAATTCATTGTAGTTGCAGTTGCAGTAGTAGCATTAGTATCAGTTATATGATCAGTAGTATGATCACTAGATAATAATAGTAATATCAGTACTAGTAATAGAAGCTGCAATAGTAATGTCAGTAATATCAGCAGTATTAGTATTAGTAGTAGTTATAGTTAGTAAAAGTAGTTGCAGTCTATCAGTAATATCAGTAGTAATGGTATCAGTAGTAATATCAGTAGTAGTAATAATAATAATTCATTACATTTATATAGCGCTTTTCTGCAGCACTCAAAGCGCTTTACATATGAAAGGGGGGATTCTCCTCAACCACCACCAAGTATCAGTAGTAATATCAAATTAAACAAATAAAAGGTGATATGAAAATAAAGATCAGAAGATACTTTTTTTTCTTCACTGTTGGTGCTGAGAGCATCAATGGTGATCGTGCTGAACTTCAAGTGGGAATTCGGAGATGAGACAATGCCTAGTCGGGTTTACGACATATAATCGAATGCAGCATGACTGCAGCCATCTTGCATTGTTAGTTATTAGTACTGACTCTCAATTAAATGGCCATTTCTACATTTGTTTAAATGATATAAAAGTTGGTTTTGTTTTGAGTTATGAAACCACAGCGTTCCCGAAAATGACAAAACAATGCCGTCCACACTGTCCTTTCACGTGCGTAAAGTCTATTTGCGTTCAATCTGACTGCTCGCGTCTCTGAGGGTTAAAGCAGTGGATCGGGAGTAAATGTGCTCATTTCATACAAACACAAAGTAAATAAACTGTGTAATATGAACAGTCACAGTAAAAACTAAGAGACGCATGAGGTCATTATTACCGAGTGAGTGAGTGAGTCAGTGAGTGTGTGTGTGTGTGTGTGTGTGTGTATACATGTGCACATGCACAGGGCTCATCGCTGCCTGACGCATGGTCTACCTCACGACCAGTCTGCCTCATCACCATGGCAACCCTGCACCAACCAGCTGCTCTGCTTGAGTGTTTGATTCTGCTGCACCCTACTGGTCTACATAGGTCTTACCATCAAACACAAACAAACAAACAAAATAAACAAACGGTGAATTCCACATTTTTAGAAAACAGGATTAATGTCAGGTTTCAGCCCAGAATGTAACACTGAACTATGGCAACACTAACAGGAAAAAAAAAAAAAAACAACTAGGAGCCTCTTAGCTGCCTGGCAGCCTAATATGACCAATGCAGTGCTCTTTGGGTGTGTCACAATCCCGAGACATTTTTTATACATAAAAATACCGTTTTCAGATTTGATATTAATTAACCGTCTCATGTCGGTTGACCCCGTGTCCCCAATGCCTCATTCCCGCGACATATCTAGTCGTGTCTCGCTTTTCCAAATGTATGGTATGATTTAGAAGGCAAAAAAAAAAAAAAAAACATTCCTCCAGAGAAGTCTGATGAACAGGAGCATGAGATCGAGCGAGTGAGGCAGCTACACTCTCTAGCGGCAGAGGAAATTGTTTACCACTCTGCAGATTGCTTTTATCGATCCGGAGCGTTCTAAGCAGAAATACGCTCCTGAGCATTCGTCTTGGACAAGCGGCGACATCCATGGCAGGGTCTCGCACCGACGCTCTCGACTGTCACACCGCTCGGGTCAGAGATGTAGATAGATTTGTTGTTTCAAGAGGAAAAAAAAAAAGACAAAAGATCACCCCTTGAGGAATCGACAGAAGAATGGCTGCTACTTTTTTTTGAGACGTCAAACAAGACCTGCCCTTCCTATAAAACCCCCATCCATCTATTTTGTTTTTTACGGTTAAATCTTTTGGCCTGGGGTTCAAACCCGTGACCTTGGAGTCACTGGAAATCCTTTATCGTTGTCAAAGTTACAGAGTACATCCCGAGCTCTTTGAAGAACCAGATTTCAGTAATTTGAACCAGATCATGCATTTACCCAGGACCATGGTAAATCCAGAATAATAGGTTGACTGATGCATCAGTTTTGCTCAAATAGACAAAAATCTATTCCGATAGTTTTTCCGGGTTGCTTTATACAATGCAAGAGACGTGAATCACTGACATTATGTGCTGTTTAATTATAGTCTTTTTTTTTTTATAATTTTGGATGTAACTGGGTTTTTTTTATTTTTATAGTTTTTCCAGTTTCACCACCACCACCACCACCACCTTCATCTTCATCATGGGTGGACCTTTTTGTCTTTGTATTGTGAGTCATTGAAAGTCGTTCTCTCTTCTTCGGATTCCAGACCTAAAGTAAGCGCTGGATGTCAGACAAACACTCATTGGTTATTCTGATGCATGTGTAGAACAATAAAGAAACCAGTCGAGGGCCAGCAAATGAGGACTTTTCCTACAGCAAGTCAACCAGATAGTGTCCTGACCAAGGTGTCCTGCTCTTATTACACAACCCTTTCCAGAACAGAACATTTCATGCTGATTAACAACTCCTGACAAAGCAAAACCCATCCCGTCCATCAGCACCGAACTGCTCCTTCAAGAACGAGGCCTGAGAGGACTGATCAGAGCGCGGATTAGTGCTTGGGCCTCTTCCAGAGCCTAAATGAGCTGGATTTGCACAGACCTATTGATTTAATGCCATTAAAAACAGAGTGCGCAGACCGGCATTCGCTCTCGAGCGGCTTTCATCAGGCTTTCTCTCTTGACAGCTGGTTAACCACAGATGAGGGTGTGTTTATGTATAGTGTGTTCTATGGGTCTGATCAACCTGAAGTGGGCAGATAAGAAATCCATTTTCTGAACCAGACACACACACGGCTGGGATGTTTTAGTGTTGGAAAGAGAAACAGAGTCTCATCGACAGCTGTGTGAGCCAATACTGAAAGAGGTTTCTGTAGGGGGGTTTGAGTTTCAGGGTTCCATATGATGCGATTTCCATGTGGATATTCGACCAAACAGACTCTGATTGACCGATCGCGATGTACTGGAGATAATCGGCCACACAAACTCGATTATAAATAAAACACACCTCTGTCGCATTATTTTCTCCAGTAAGCTTTATAACAAACTATACATTATATACATACACACACTGATGCTTGGATTACCAGTCTGAAAATTGATTATTTTCCTTCCTCAGCATCGCCCTGAGTGTGTTCTCAGCTGGTTAACCTCACTCACATGCTCTCTTCCTTTCCCTCCATCTCTTCCGCTATCCCCCACCATCTCACTCATTCTCTCCCCCTCCATTCCTCTTCCACCATCTCTCCCTTACTCTCCTTCTATCTCCCTCACTCACTCATTTTCTCTCTCTCTCTCTCTCTCTCTCTCCCTCTACATTCCTCTCCCACCATCTTTCCCTCCATCACTCTCTCTCTCTCTCTCTCTCTCTCTCTTTCCACTCTTTTTCTCCCAATTTCTCTCTCTTTACATCTCTCTCTCTCTCTCACCCTCATTTAATTTCTCTGCTCTTTGTCAGTTTTTAAAATAGTTTATTAATAGATTATTAACAATATTAGATTACAGGTCTGTGTGTATGAGCTGTTACAGACCAATAACAATGTATTAAAATAAGATCATTGATTAATTATGACAGAGCTGGAACCACCTGACTAATCAGATTCAAGAATTCTATAAGCCACACCACCTGACCAATCAGATTCGAGAATTCTATAAGCCACACCACCTGACCAATCAGATCAGTGACTGTGCTCTGGTGTCTAGCAAAAAACAATGCAGTTACACTGTTGATATTTACATGCTCCTTGATAAGAGCCCCATCATCTCACAGCAAGACACAAGCTGCCTGCAGTCCTCCTCTCACACGCGCACACACACACACACACACACACACACACACACACACACACACACACACACACACACACACCACGCCAGCATCACCGCAAGCATCCTTGTCCATCTTCCCCTCTAACACTGAATAACATTCGTGACTCTGCCAGCAGGGGGCGTTATTTATTAACAAGGCGGGAACGCCACAGGAACATCTTTATCTCTCATCATTAGGAGTTTAAGGAGACAGAGGGAATCAGCTGCCAATTCGATTCCAGCTCCGGCAGCAGACCTGCTTTCAGGGTTCATTCTCAGGGTTTATTCTCAGGAAAAAACCTTTCTATTGAAAAGAAATTGTCAAAGATTGACATTTATTTACTTATTTATTTTATTTTTATTATTACTTTTATTATTATAATTTAACCAGTTCCTCTTTCTCTCCTCATGACCTTAAAGCCGTGACCCAGTTTCTTCAATGCTGAGACCATGCACACACACACACACACACACACACCCACGTGTGCACACGCACCACACACACACACGTGCACACAATAAATCAAGTGAGGGGACAGTCTGCTGTGCACATCTGCTTCTGTCTAATTTTAGCTACAGAAACACAGACCCTCCAATAAGAGAAGTGAACTGAAAGAGAGAGAGAGAGAGAGAGAGAGAGAGAGAGACAGACAGACAGAGAGAGAAAGACAGAAAGAAAGAGAGAGTGAGAGTGGGGGGGCTCAGTTGGGACAAACAAAAAGAAAGTCAGAGTGAGACAGAAAGAGAGACCGATAGACACCATAACTAACTTTCTTTCGGCTTCTCCCGTTAGGGGTCGCCACAGCGGATCCTCCGGACGTTTGATTTGGCACATGTTTTTATGCTGGATGCCCTTCCTAACGCAACCCTCCCCAATTTATCCGGGCTTGGGACCGGCACTGAGAGTGGCTGGGGATGGTTCCCTGACCGGGGATCGAACCCGGGTCGCAGCGGTGAGAGCGCTGCATCTTAACCACTAGACCTCCAGGGGACACTAGACCAAGAGACACCATGATATCATTAAATACACACATGCAACTATGATGGACCGAAACTTTCACGGGACACACGGAAACAGTCTTATATACACCATCTTTGTGTGTGTGTGTGTGTGTGTGTGTTTCTTTAACTCTCCATTCTCACCTTCTTCACATCACACAGCTCGGGTGCAACAAACTCTTAAATCCCATGTACAGCTTATAAGAAACGTGTGAGACCTGAGACGAGCAAAAACAAACACATACACGTGCATGCGCACATGCACACACACATACAGTCATCAACTGGCAGGGCCACCAATGAAGCTTTATAGAGTGTGACACTCAGGGAGAGTTAATCAGATCCTGGAGCACAATGATACCAGAAACAAAGAGCACACAGAAGAGGGTGTGTGTGTGTGTGTGTGTGTGTGTGTGTGGTCTATTTGGGTCTGACATCACTGTGATCTGTTTCCAGAGATGTTTTAGTCATGTAGTTCAGCGCTGTTGCTGATTCACTCCTAAGCTCTTGGGCCAGACGAGTCTGCAGCGAGCTGGCTGCCGAAGATTATAAGGATAAAAAAACATTTGAACCCAAAAACAACTCTGGAACGATGTGTGTGTGTGTGTGTGTGTGTGTGTGTGTGTGTGTGTGTGTGTGTGTGTGTGTGTGTGGGGAGAAACACGCTGGATCAGAGCTCGGCAGAAGTTGCTTTGTTATGTAAATTTGCCCTCGAAAAGGAAGAGGTTCTGGCGAGTGCCTGCTGATTAACCATCAACATCTTAAAGTGGTTTATTCCTCTTACACCTCTTACTTACAGTCCTTTTTTCCATTATATAAATGTTTATACTAGTCACATGTACATTACAGCACAGTGAAAATCTTGTCTTGAAAAGCTTGTTAGGATGTTAGCACCTCTGGAGCACTAAGGGGTTAAGGGCCTTGCTCAAGGGCCCGACCAGTGGCAGCTTGGTGGCCTTCCAGTCAGTGATCCAAAACTTTACTATTTCCCAAAGGTTTTTCGAAAAACCCGGCTTGTTGCCCCTGGGGCTAGTAAGTGCCTCGCCGAACAGTGGCGGCGCTGGGCCTTGAACCCCCTGACCTTCTAATCCGTATTAGTGACGGGTCGATCGTGAACAAGTCTTTAATGGAAGAACGAGTCGAAAGAACGAGTCGACTCAAATAATGATTCGATCATGTTCTACAGGCACGTTTGAGCAAAGGTTTATTAGAATCAGAACCACAACCAGGTTTATTGGCCAAGTGTGCTGACACACACCAGGAATTTGGTTCCAGCTGTTGGTGACTTTCAAGAGTACAGACGTTGAAACTATACATTTAGCTTAGACTATACGAGACAATACAAGTATTAAATAGAACAATATACAAAGAATATTATAGATCAGTCATGTACATAAAGTGTGAGTAGAGCAAATCGCAGTATTGTGCAGCACCTAAGTTTAAGAAGTTACTTTTGTATAATATACAGCAGTAACAGTGTGTGTAACATATGGGGATAAAGTGATGACTGTTCTGATAACGCAGTACTTTAGGAAGCAGGGCATATAATTAAGGTCAGTTTTTAATGAGGGTCATTGCCTGAGATATACAGTACAGACCAAAGGTTTGGACACACCTTCTCATTCAAAGAGTTTTCTTTATTTTCATGACTATGAAAATTGTAGATTCACACTGAAGGCATCAAAACTATGAATTAACACATGTGGAATTATATATGGAATTATATACATAACAAAAAAGTGTGAAAGAACTGAAAAATGTCATATTCTAGGTTCTTCAAAGTAGCCACCTTTTGCTTTGATTACTGCTTTGCACACTCTTGGCATTCTCTTGATGAGCTTCAAGAGGTAGTCACCTGGAATGGTCTTCCAACAGTCTTGAAGGAGTTCCCCGAGAGATGCTTGGCACTTGTTGGCCCTTTTGCCTTCACTCTGCGGTCCAGCTCACCCCTAAACCATCTCGATTGGGTTCAGGTCCGGTGACTGTGGAGGCCAGGTCATCTGGCGCAGCACCCCATCACTCTCCTT
This sequence comes from Silurus meridionalis, assembly GCF_014805685.1. Classification (NCBI taxonomy): domain Eukaryota; kingdom Metazoa; phylum Chordata; class Actinopteri; order Siluriformes; family Siluridae; genus Silurus; species Silurus meridionalis. The sequence goes on from NC_060902.1 coordinate 15,802,816, forward strand.
CTTGGTCAAATAGCCCTTGATGCCTTCAGTGTGACTCTACAATTTTCATAGAACACTTCATACACTATTCCCACTATCCCATTCCACATTTGCCGAGTCCCCATTTGCCCTTATAATAAGTTCCACTCTTCTGAGATGTTCCTGCAGATTCGTGGAGATTTGTTCAGCCGCAAGGGCGTAAGTAAAGTCAGGTGTTTATGTAGGTGAGGTGAGGAGGCCTATCGGCGCTTGCATTCAACATGTTCAACAGAGCTCTATAGCAGGAGAACCTCCACTAAAACCCATGGAAAGCAGATCTTCATTGAGCTGGCTTTGTGCATTATCAAGCTGGAACAGGAAAAACATTTCATGTCCCTGCATCCAAAGACTAAACAATTGCACCCCTCCAAATGTGTGCTAACAGTTTAGAGAAGAACAGCATATGGCTGGAAATGGGAGGTGTCCCAAAACTTTTGTCCAGACACTGAAGGCAGGATGGTTCTCTACAGATTCGATGGCGTGTCCTGTGAAATGATACAAGAGCTGCTGTGGAGAACTTAACACCTTCTGAACACAACATGTAATGGATTGATCTACAGAGCTGCACCGGTTGGTTAGAAACTTGTGTGATCTGTCCCCCTGCGTCAGACATCTGATTTACATCCTGCTCGACTCGCTCTACTGTTTCAGTGCTGAACCGACATGCTGGAAACACACCAGGCTTCCGAGTGCTGCTTCAAGCAAAACCCATTTATTCATCTGGCTCGCGCTGAGCCGAGGAGATTTACAGTCTACGTGTACGATCCGGGCATTAAACCTACACGCATTAAACCTTCTGCTTTAATAAGAAAGCGCTGTTGGACTTTAAAACTGATGGCTCATGATCTTTCTCCTTTTTTGGACTCCACTGCAAGCTGCAGCTGCATTCAGAAGTTCCTCATACAAGCTGAGATACGAAGCTCAAGACTGATCCTGACCCTGACATGTGAGCTTTTTCATGTGGTCAAGAGTCAAGTGGATTGAATTTTTGAATAATCCGCATTAAAAATGAATACATATATAATAAAAATAAATGTAACATTTTCTAACAACTGTTTAAAAAAATATTAATGCAGCTATAAATGAATAACTTTGACGTCAATGACAAAAAGACCAAAAAAAAGACATTTAAATTGCACAATATTTGGTAGTAAATTAAAATTAAATAAAAGCAAAATAAATAAATAATGATAAAATAATTACTACTAGTAATAATAATGAAGACAAATGATTATTTATTAATTAATATTTGACTGTTTGATATTTAAATAAATAATAATATATAATAAAGTTAAATATCTACACATTTATTGAAGAATAAAAGAAGAATTTCAAATAAAGATTGAACAATTTCAAACAAACTTTGAAATATTCTAAGTAAAAGTAATTTTTTGTTTTTAAATCTTATGGACGTACTTACAGAGAACAACTGAAAGTCTTAAATCTAAAAAAAACCTTTTTTAGCTATGCAAAAAGAACAAAGAAAAGAATAACTTTAGGTAAGTGCCTCCTAGTGGAGAATGTTTATAAAAAATTTAAAATAAAATCCAACCAGGTTCAAAATATACATTTTTGCTCCATCGTTCCTGGGCTGATTTCGCCTGGAACACAGCTCATGCTTTTAATTTCTCGCTGGCTTCTGTACAAAGCGCAATGCGTTCACGAGAATGAATAAAACCATCACCACCTCCTCATTCTCACTCTTTTCCCCTGGAGATACTTAAATGTAAAGTGGAGGGGTTTGCTCGCCGGAGTAGCCCGTGTGAACGCTGACGGACGGCAGCTGGTCGGGTCTCTGGTCTTGGGCTCCGTGGTTTGATCTGTGACCTTCTTATCGAGAGACAGAACCAGAAAAAAAACGAGGAGATATTTCATTAACGCTCGGTTCTCCCTCACACTAACACGCACACGCCATACTTCCAACCTGGCTCGATTCCCATGTCATAAACATCTGCATGGGAGATTTTGCACAATAAATCAAAACACATCTGCGAACAGAAACAAAGAAAGGAAGAGATGTTCAAGATCTCGAATTAATTCAAAGCCCAAAAGTCCAGTGCTGCCAACACGCAGTAAAAACCAAACACAAGCATGATGTCCTTCATATAATCACATGTCTGATGTAGAAACTGTGAAAAGGCTCCAGAAGCCTGACGTTTGCTGACGTCTGAGAGCAAACTTTTAAAAAAAGTTTGTTTTTTTTATTATTTAACTTTTTTCTGGACACCTGACCATAAGATATGTATGAGTTTGAGGACTCCCAATGTTGAGTCTTCATTTGCTGTTAAAGTAAGCTCCATTTTTCTGGGAAGATATTCTCCTAGATTTTGTGGAGATTCCCTCAGCCGCAAGGGTATTAATACTGGATGTAGGTGAGGTGAGGAGGCCTGAGGGGTTCAATACGGTTGAGGTCAGAGCTCTTTATCAGAAGATCTTCCATGGAAAACCGATGGAAAGCATGCCTTGCACAACAGCTTGGTGGCGCTGGGCTTTGAACCCCTGACCTTATGATCAGTAACCCGGAACCACCATTGTCCCCTAGAAGAACCACACTTCATACACTATAGGGACAAATTATGCACTCTTTGAACATCCCATTCCAAATTCTGGGAAGATCTGAGAAGATCTTTCAGGAGATTTCTGGAAATTGATTCAGCCATGAGGGTGTTAGGTGAGGTGAGGAGGCCTGAGGTGCAGTCAGTGTTTATAGTCCTCTTGTTCAATGGGGTTGAGGTTAGAGCTCTGAAGAGCTTCCACTCCAAATAATAAAAAGCATAATGTTCATGGAGATGGATTTATGCACAGGTGCATTGTGAGGCTGGAACAAAGTTTGGATCTTCTTCAAGTGAAGGAAAAATGTAATGCTCCCAACATCCAAACACAACCGTGTGCCTCTAAAGAACCACAACCACAAGAGTCCTAATACTTTAGTCCATATAGTTTATTAAATTCAGATTTAATTATTAGAATATGTAATGTGAAATGTCTCGAAGGTTTTTCAATGGCTTCCAGTGGGAATGGAAAGAAATGTGACACAGGAATGGCATAATTCTTCAAATCCTGATCACATCTGTGCGGAAGGATTTATCCTACTGGCTTCTACGTGACGTGTCACTGGTGGCCTCTTCTGTGTGGTGAAGCTTCATCTCTTGCTTCAGGCTCCTTAGTTGCAATGAAAAGTTTCTCTTAAGCTGCTTGTCTTCTAACTTGATGTCTAACCAAATTTTAAAACTTCTCCATTTCTTTGCTCGAAGGGTTTCATTACCAACTCACTAAGTGATGTTTAGTAAGCATCATAGCTTTAGATCTTTCAGAATCGTAGTGACGAACGTATTTACCACGACTTGCTTAGGTTGCATCACAGCATTTTAATGAAGAATTCCTGCTTCCTATCCCTCAAGAAATTGTTCAAAAATTATGAAACCTCTGATTCTTTGGGATTCTTAGAAAACATCTACGTCTGCACAGTTTTGACAGACCCAGGCTCCTCAGTCCCTCCATCTTCATTACTCATTACTTCATTAGTTTAATTAAACAGTGGCACTGGCACGAAATGGCACTGGCTTATTCCAACACTTATTCAACACGTCCTTCTTCTAGATTTTCTTTTCACCTCTCTCTCACAATCTCTCACTTTGTTTCCTCTCAGTCTCTCTCTCACAATCTCTCACTTTGTTTCCTCTCAGTCTCTCTCTCTCTCTTCCTGTTTCCTCTCAGTCTCTCTCTCTTCCTGTTTCCTCTCAGTCTCTCTCTCTTCCTGTTGCCTCTCAGTCTCTCTCTTCCTGTTGCCTCTCAGTCTCTCTCTTCCTGTTGCCTCTCAGTCTCTCTTCCTGTTGCCTCTCAGTCTCTCTCTTCCTGTTGCCTCTCAGTCTCTCTCTTCCTGTTGCCTCTCAGTCTCTCTTTTCCTGTTGCCTCTCAGTCTCTCTCTTCCTGTTGCCTCTCAGTCTCTCTCTTCCTGGTTCCTCTCAGTCTCTCTTCCTGGTTCCTCTCAGTCTCTCTCTTCCTGGTTCCTCTCAGTCTCTCTTCCTGTTTCTTCGCCATCCTTTTTGTTTCCTCTCAGTCTCTCTCTCTCTCTCTCTCATTTCCTATGCATCTTTCTCCATCTCCATCTGTTTCCTCTCCATCTCTCTCCATTTGTTTCTTCCATCTCCTTCCATTTCCTCTCCACCTCTTATTATTTTCTCTATTTCCTCTCCATCTCTTTTGTTTCCTCTCCATTTCTATTACTTTTCTTTTGTCCCCCCTTCCCCTCTCTCTTCACACTCAAATTCTTTTATTACCATCCCATGAAATGACTTAAATTCTCCTTTCTGTTATCGCTTTGCAATGATGTCGTCTGTGATGCTTCTAATCCTCACTGTCTTTCTTCTCTCTCTCTCACACACACACACACACACACACACTGTGAATAAAGAGCGGATTCATTTGTAACTGCTGCCTATTAGGCCAAATGAGAGAGGCTGGGATGCTGTGTGTGTACAGACGGCCCTCCATGATTATTTCCTCAGGGGCTCGGCTTCCCAGATGCCAGCAGAGACTGACAATGGCAAAAAGCCAAGAGTACCCGCCTACCCACAGTGCCACACACACACACACACACGCTCAGTCCAGATGTGGCCAGCTGCAGGATATGCTGACTACAGCAAAACGTTCATGTCCTATTACAGACCTAAAGGCAGTCACAAAGACCTACAGCAAAACCACATACAAAGAGAACTTCAAGTACGTAATGTACTAATAAACCACTTGCTCTATTCGAAGCAACTGATTTAGTTACTTCACTGTGTTTAGCCTCAGTTACTTCCAGCGGTGGATGAAGAACACAAACCATGTAGTTTAGTTAAAGTAGATTCACATTGCAAAATGTGACTCCAGTAATACAGTTCCTTTAAACCTTCAAAAGTACAAACGTTTTTGCCTTCAAATGTAAATAAGTATCCAAAGTACTATGATTTATCTACTCATAAATAAAAAGGAAAAATTGTGTTTTTTATTTGACTTTGAAATGCAGTGAAGTTACATTTTTCCTAAATGGAAATACTTCAGTAAAGTACAGATACATTTACTTCATTACTGCCCATCACTGGTTACTTCTCCATCTTTATCTAGCATCACAGCCTCAACTACTTCATGTTCAGCTACAATTATAACCCTAAATACTTCATAGTGTTCAGCTAGCATTATAACCCTAGTTACTACATAGTGTTCAGCTAGCATTATAACCCTAGTTACTACATAGTGTTCAGCTAGCATTATAACCCCAGTTACTACATAGTGTTCAGCTAGCATTATAACCCTAGTTACTTCATAGTGTTTAGCTAGCATTATAGCCCTAAATACTTCATAGTGTTTAGCTAGCATTATAACCCTAGTTACTTCATAGTGTTCAGCTAGCGTTATAACCCTAGTTAGCTGCATCGACAAAGTGCTGTGAAACCTCATCTCCACCTGGTTTTTAGTCCCAGACGGCTCTGGAAAACCAAAATACAGGAACCTGTGGATCTTACGTCGAAACCTTACGATGAGGTCCAGAAACCAAGCCCAGGTTTTCAGTCTAGGAATCCGTCTGGAGTTCTGTTCAATTGAGTATGGATAAGTGTCGGAAACTGGCGGAGAGCCTTCAGGAGCGTTCTGACACGATTTAAGTGGAGAAAACGATATACTTACTGTGCTGTAACAGCTGCAGTTCGGCTCAATGTGTGTACGAGAGCGACAGCCAAGAAGAGAGAGATATGACGGAAGAAAAGAAGAAAGTCTGGCCAGGCCTCTCCCTCCTTTTTCTTTTATAGCACTGTGTCAGCACTCCCTCATCTCTCTCACCACTTCAACACAGCTCAGCACAAACCCGAAAACTAAATATGGCCCCGTCATCTCCAGAGCTGATAAACCACTGCAATATCTGCATCCTACATCAACCTACAGATCTGATACCTTAAACCAGGTGTGATTTTGGCAACAATTTGAGACAAATTAAGAAAATCAAAAAGATTAAAAAAAAAATTTAAAGATTCCTATAATCTGATCTAAAATCTGTAGTCTTTGTTCACCGGTTTGTTCAGTGACAGCTGATTAATGACCGTTTCGGTCATCTTTTTCCTCTGATAAAATTCTGGCAGTGTTAGAAGATTTTAGACTATTTTCTGCAGTGTAACGTCTCCTATGACGGCCGTCAAACCAAGAACCGATAGGAGCGCCATACCCGATGACGCAATTAGGAGCGTTTGTATGACATTTTTCTTATCAAGGCATGTCATGAAAAAAATTTACGCTTCACTGTTTCATTTGCTGCTAGCTACCGTTAGCAAGAGAACACGGTTCGGAACGTGACACGAATTAATGATGTACAACTTCGGACGAGTCTTTTTCTTGTGTGCGTCTGGTTTTGACTGTCGTACAGTCTGACATCCTACAGTGTAACATGGGGATCATGTTCGTACAATCGCAAAGGACTAGTAAATATCGCAGTGTGATTCCGGTATTAGAGTCCTATCATCGATATATAAAATATAAATATATAAATCGATTGTCTTACCTTTAAAAGCAAACAGAGAGCGGGTTCAGGATATCGTCAGAGCAGGTCATAGAGAGAAAGAAAAAAAAAATGTTGGATTTGACAGAGATTTTCCAACAGATTCAGCCTAGTCTTGAAATAATAACCATAACCTAGTGTGATTTCTTTGTTGTTGTTTCTGTACTGGATATTAAAATTAGGCAGATATGATGGTTTAACAGGGGTGGCAAAACATTTGCTCTCACCAGGAAAACAAGATTACAAAAAAAAAACCTTATTAAAAGCGCATTTTCTTTTAAGCGCATGCCATGACATTACCTATATATAGTTTTTATAGTATTTACTTATAAGGTTGGCTATTTTAATAACTAAAGGTCGACCTATAGTCCATTTTACAAATATTTCGATAGCTAGGATGGCTCGTACTTGCCGATAACCGATTAATCAACTGATTTCTTTTTTAAATAGATAAAAAACAAACAATTAACACATAACATTCCATGTAAAACAGTAAATTAAAAATTTGTCAAAGGAAATAAACAGGAATATATTTATTAATAAATAAATAATGAATAATAAATATTATATAGCGCTTTCTGTGCAGCGCTTCTCGCTTGTAAAAACAAACAGCATCGGTGATTCAACTCTAGAGGCCGCTGTCGTACTTTATAACGCAACCCGGAAAAACTATCGGTACGGATTTTTGCCGTTAGTTCCAGCAATCACCTGTCGGTTCCTCGAATTTTACTTACTAAACAAAATTTTATTTTAAAAGGAAACCTTTATCACATACAGATATGAATATGAGTAAAACATATTTAAAATAAAATTTTCAAATCATGTCTCCGGCATTGTTCAGGGGGTTGTTCAAAATGCAGGGGCAGGCCGTATTCGTCCTGTGGGCCATAGTTTGGAAAACCCTTCTCTAGGATGACCACATGACCCTGAGTGCTTTAGAAATAGTAGTATAAAGAGTGTACTGAGAATCGCGCCTGCCCATGCCAACCTACTGCTGGAGACTAAATGGAGACATTTTTCATGGCTTATCGCCTCCGTTTGCAGGCCCTGTACGAGGATGATGGTGTATGTCAGCGCTAATGCAAGCGGTGTATGTGTGAGATGGTGTGTGACAGGCAGTCCGTGTGGCCGTCACCCAACAAAAACACTCTGCAGCGCCTGCAGGTTTCTGCTGACGCTCAGCACAGAGTCAAGAGTGTAACAAACACTTCAGAGTAGTGCTACAGTATATCTGTATAAACACTCAGACACACACACACACGTGCGCAGACCTTTTTTGTCTTCTGAAAAAGTACAGAGATGTCTGACTGGTCTATAAGAGTAAATCTGAATTTTAAAAATCCATCAGGTAAAGGAATCTAGTGTGTGTGTGTTTGTGTGTGGGGGTTTTATGACTATTACAAGTCATAAATCTCACAGGCATAAAGATCTTAAATTGTCAGTAGTGGCAGTGAAGCTCAAGAGGGGGCGGGACTTAAATCTGTCATATACATGGCCACTGAATCCCGTGTCCTGACAGCTAACTGAGCCATAGGAATTAAAACAATCAAATCAAATCAATTCCATAGATGGTGTTGACGCTTGCGATCCGAGAGCAACATTGTTTTGAATGTGTTTCCATCCTGTAAAAGTGCACTGAAGACCCATGAGACACATCGTGCGATGGCTGCAACAGTTCCAGTAGACTGATTACTGCTGCCAGAGTGAGAAGGGTTTACTACATGCTTTCCGGTTGGACACAAGAGGCTACAGCATTAATCCAGGACCTGCTTTACGTTCTCACATCTGTAAAAAGCAGGAAATACGCTTATAAATACAGCTCTCCAAGCTGAACTGTTGCTGTTACTGAAAAAGATTGCTAAGAAAGAAAAACAACTCCTTTCTTTTCTGTTTTTTTCTTTCAGTTTCACCTGTAAAAGCTGAATTTTTGCCTTAAAAAAAAAGAATAAACCAGTCAAAGTGTGAAATCAATCAGAAGTGGTGCAAAAACATTGAGCGCGGTCAATCTAAAAATTTAATTTTTGTCAAACGAGTACTAAACAACAAACACCGAACTCCTATAATGCCAATGCCTCCTTTCCTTTCTTGTTTTCTCATAATCTCAACATAACTCAAGTTGTTTGTTTTGTGATCACAACTTAATTTTCTCGTGTTCTTGTCATCGTTACTGAATTTTTCGGTGTATTTAGCATTAGAGCATGTCTCTGCATAGCCTTTTAGGATTTCTGCTATTCTGCTATTCTGACCACATGCGTTACCACGTCACACGCAAGTTTCCTGCTGGAAACAACACGATCTCACTCCTGCCCTCTTCCTGCAGACAAAGGTGAAGCTGAAAAGTCGCTGTTTTGACACCGTTGCGAAAATCCAGAGCGAATCGCATCAGGTGCTTCGAAAAGCAGACTTCCAGGACACGATCCGGAAGTAGCAGGAACGCTGGGAGCGCCGTATTGCCGTGCAAGGGGACTATTTTGAAGGTGTTGATGTGTAAACATAGATAAATAAAATGACTTTCTTGTAAACAGAGTAAGTCTCGAAACTTTTGATACCACCGCTTACAATCTAGAAGTCGAGACCCTCAGCCACACAACTCTCCAGCTTTCCAGGTTTCACAATTGGAGGGAAAGAACGCCTGTTATCATCTTAAAGTCAGGTTTTTTACATGCCAGCAGCATGGTTCAGCTCTGAGAGGAAACGGTGCGTTATCTCTCTGGCATGCCTCCCATCCTGTTACATATCCTTATATCATAGCCCTGATGTTTATACACACAGGGAGAGGATGTTCTAAAGATGTACCACCTCCTTTAAATCAGATACCAGACACGGTATCTGAGAACATGCATCTCATAAAACATAAACCACTTGATGTTTCCACACTTTGGACAGACACTGGACATTTTCTTAGGAGGTATGGGCTCAGAGGCTTGATGTACAGCCCTGTGGGTTCCACTGGAACTGAATTATTATTAGTCCTATGTCCAAATCTGGCATTTGAAGATCTCTGAAAACGGAGTTAAAGCGGTCCTTTTCTTATTAGAGAGCAGCTTATACAAAGCGAACACACACACACACACACACACACACACACACACACACACACACACACACACACACACACACACACACACACACTCACACCTCCCCAGAAGACTTTTCTCTAGAGTTACTCGCTCTACTGATTACACTCAAAGCAAATTAGCTCTTAATTATCTTTAAATTAACGTCACAGTCCGGTCCAGAGACGAACCCAAAGGATTTGAGCAAAAAAATATATGAGTAGGAAAAAAAAATTACAGAAAAATGAACATTACTGCAAAAGTAAAGTCAGGGTGGGGATGTGACTCACACCTTCAAGTCCATGGAAAAAGTAAAGAAGAATATTCCAATGTGCATAGAGCATAGAAAAATCACAGCATGGACTCTTGAAGAATTCTTATAAAAACTTGTTTAAAGCATTTTGAGTATCATTCTACACAACACGATTCGTTTCCTGATTTGGAGTTGAAGCTTTATCTAATTTTTTTTTTTTTTACCAGAAAATAATTAAATCAATATTTTATCCAGTCCATCGATAATTTTCAATCAGGTCCAGTTTGGTGTATTTTTGAAAGTTTTTTTCTTTCTGATGAAAAGAGACCCTGTGGATAGATTTTTGTAAAATGCCCACAAAGATTTTGCACAAACAGTTGAAATCTTGAGCAATGATGAAATTATAATAAATGAAGTGATGAACAGAATTAGAGAAGAAAGAGGAATAGAGGAAGAAAAAGAATTAAAAGACTGAAATTGAGATAGATAATAAAGTGTGGGACGGATGAACTCAAGCGATAACAGAAACCAGATTAAGAATCTGAGAAAAGTGATCGGATGTTTTTTATTTAGAAAAGAATCAAACTTGTTTTTCTTTACATCTCTCCGTCTTCATCAGTTTGTCAGTGGAAAAGCCTCGATTGGGCCGCGATCTAAAAATCCCTGGTTTCCTGTGATCCTCTCACAACCTTCTCTGCACACTTCGGTTTTTATTAAGCTGTTTCGTATCGAGGCGTGACGAGAGAGAGAGAGAGAGAGAGAGAGAGAGAGTGTGAGTGAGTGTGTGTGTTTATTTGTGTATAAGGGGGGGAAAAGAGAGGGAGGAGAAAATTAAATCTGGAGTGTTTTTTTTTTTTGCTGAAAGCAAAACCAGAGCCGCTCCTGCAAGCTGTGAAGCCCGTATTTATTCGCCTCTCTGGCAGAAGAGTGTGGCGTGGAATCTGAAACTGTCAGAGGTCCGAGAACAAAACCATACATGCGACTATAAATGTTTCACTCAAATACAAGAAAATCAGTATTTTATTGGTATAGGTGAAATAAAAAAAAAACTGTGTGAGAACAAGAAACAGAGAGAGAAAAAAAAGAATTTTGCAAAGTAGACAGAAAGTGTGCACTGCTCTAAGTGTGTGTGTGTGTGTGTGAGAGAGAGACAGAGAAAGAGTATGTGAGAGAGAGAGAGAGAGAGAGAGAGAGAGAGAGAGAGAGAGAAAGTGTGTGTGTGTGTGTCCATTAACGAGCTAATGAAGTGTGTGTGGCCTGCTTTAGTTACATCACTTGCTGCTTTCCAGCAACTACAAACAGATCTGCACATGGGCCTGTGTGTGTGTGTGTGTGTGTGTGTGTGTGTTTATGTTGGATGGGGGTGAGGGGGTGGTGAAAGACTATCAAGGTAGTGAGAACTTGTATCAGATAAAAGAATGGATACAGAAGGGAAAAGATGAAAATTCAGGTGAGAGACAAAGAAAAAAATAAGGAAACAAAGAAGAGGGAAAGGAAGAGGTAAAAAAAAAAAAGAAAGAGAAATGAGAAGATGAAGACCGGGCGGTCAAACAGATGGACAAGTGAGCAAGAGGGAGAAAGTGAGAGATGGTGAGTCTGTGGGAGTGATGAAGATCTGTGTGTGAGTGTGTGAGAGAGAGAGAGAGAGAGAGAGAGAGAGAGAGAGAGAATGAACTAGAAGGAGAGTGTGCACTGCTCTCTAGGTGTGTGTGTGGGTTTGAACGAGTGCAAATTGAAACAGGACCACACAGTGACCTGGCCGTGTCCCAAATGACCCAACACTCGACATGTGTGTGTGTGTGTGTGTGTGTGTGTGTGTGTGGTTTTATTCCCTCTCAAATTCCCCTTCGGTTCTCACCTGAAACATCCATTCAACTGAAATGAACATGACCAAAATCGTGTAATTGACTGCCACACGGCGTTATAATGTCATAAAAAAGATGGGCGAGTTAAACTGCGGAGGCGTGTAGCTGCTGAGTCGAGTACCTCAGCACGCGGTCGAGTCACGAGGTGGAGAAACGCAGATTCTCAGGATTTCAAGCCATAAAGTGTTTCGCTAAACAAAGCGTCCATGTGTGTTATTTCTACAAAACCCTGAGGCATCACATGATGTGATCTGTGATCAGAGCAAATACGGAGCACAAACACTCGACTTGGCCTTTACCACACACACACAACCACACCCACACACACCCCAAAGGATAAGGAAGTTCCTATTACCAGATTATCTAAATCATCAATTTGTATTAGTGTAGCGTCAGTAAAAATCAGTTAATTGTGGCTTTTTTTAAATGTATTTATTTAATATACATTTAATAGCAATAAATTAAAATATATTTATAACACAAAACTCTTAACCTCGAGTCATCGCTACAGATTCCAGCCAATCAACGAGCAGCACTTTTTGCAAAAATGCCAAGTTCATCCATTTGCTGTTTGTATTAATATTATTGATTTCAACTGTGCAGGAAATTCCTGCATCAAGGAGCTCAGCTAATGTAGCAGAATCGAGGAAGTTGCAAGCGAGGCTTCGCAATCGTTTAGAACATTACTCGAATCCCAGGGGCTCAAACAGTTGAACATGTGAAGAAAAAAAAAAACTTAAAAGCGTGAAAACTGAAGTTAAACAATTAAGTGGAACGACTCTGAAGCTCAAAGCCAGAAAAGTGCACATCAAATGCTTTATCTGGGATCATTCCATTGAATTGATTTATGAGCAGAATTCCGAGTTTTCCTATCAGAAGCAAAAGATCTGAGGATCTTTTTCAAACAACATGCTCCCTAGGTAGGCAGCCTTCCCCAAAATGGAACCCGGTGTTTTATGAATACTGTGTTATTGTGTATAATCATTAGGGACGTGTTTGGGTTGCTTGAAATTTGTGGATCCACATTGGAGTCATGAGACAAGAGAGGAGAGGAAGGAATTAACACAGGCACGCATACTGTGAGATGATATGGGGTGGGGTTGATGGGGAGGGGCAGGTTGATGGAACATTCCTGCACATGAATGGATAAGAGGAGTGGCGGTGAATCAGTGGGAGAGGATGAGACTGTGATAAGATAGTGGAAAGGCATTGAAAAGGACAAAGAAAAACGTGTGTGTGTTTTTTTTGCCTCGTTGATCACATGATGACACACAAATTCCACCAAATGTCTAATTCCTATAAATTCCCATTTCAACTTGGAATATTTATCCAAATTCCCCAGATGAAGTTCCCATAGAAAGTATCTGGAAATATTCTGCCCCTTTTGCCACTCCTCTTCCAGAGTGAATCACATATCTCAAAATCATACAACTGAGCAGCTAAGGGGTTAAGGGTCTTGCTCAGGGGCCAGGAATGGCAGCTTGGTGTGGCAGCTTGGTGTGGCAGCTGGAACTCACAACCTTCGGATTGCTGAATGCCTTTAAGTTACCACGTCCCCTCCCAAAATGTCTGTGCAACCAATGGGGAATTACTGTAAGGCAAAAGTGTGGAACTCAGGAAACATGCTGCTTTGTTGATAAAATCAGACACAAAATCGAGAGGTCAAATACTGCCAACCTCTGATACCAAAGTACAGTATTTATTTAGTATATCAGAGATGGTGAGTGTTTCTTTGCCTGGAAACAGCCCTGGTCTATTAAAGCTCCAGGAAGCGGCTCGGCTTTGGTGCCTCGTGGTGACGTGATCCTCCAGGCCTCGGGGGGGCACTATATAACTTTTGACGTCTTCCACGGAGGTTTGTTTTACGGCGTATGGGAATCGACAGATACTCTGTGGTCTAAAGCAGCACACCAGCCTCTGTGTGTAAATCACAAGTCCAATAAATAAAAACTTAGATTTTCTTTTGGTCCTCAGCAACAAACAAACTTGCAACGAGACAAACAAGTCATGCAATAACTATTGGTGCTCTTTGCGCAGTATATGAACCATAACAGCCCTATATAACATACTTTGATTCTGGAGGTGCCTTGTAATAAATGGACCGGTTAGTGAGTCAGCAGACGATGCTGCGAGGCTCAACGACGGTGCAGAGCTGCTGCTTTAAAGCACACTGGAGAGTCTAGAGGATCGATTAAAAATAAATAAATACTTCCCACTTTTTTGGAAACGGTTATGGATTCACGGCATATGACGCGACCCCTACATCAAATAAACGCTTCTCTAGGCTAGAGCTTTGTAAGCAGTTTTTGCCGCCGCTTGTCAAAAGGTTTACGCAGATGCAGTGCAGTTATATACACACATATAAACTACTGGAACTTGGAGATCTGCCTATTGAAAAAAAACATTTTATTTCTGATCAAAGGAACAAAATGAACTGAATAATTCGATTACTTCATTTTGATGAATGAAATTCAAAGAACTGAGTCACTAAAAAGATATTCAAATCGCTAGAAAAAAGTGTTGGGTTTGTGATGCAGTTTAAAGCGTTTCATCCATTTGGGGAACCTTACACAGTAGAACCAGATAACAGAGGGTTCAAAGTAGGTTCCTTTTATGTTGGCTAGTTGCATGTATTCACATAAGAGGGACATCATCTATCTACAATCAATCTGATAACCAAGTCCAAAAATTAGACCAATTACCTGCATGCTGCGGTGTTTTTTTTAATATACAGCCAAATGTGTTTGGGAAAATCAAGGAATATTTGGTCTTTGGCTCTTAAATTTCAATTATTAATCAGCAGTGGCATTGCGGTTCAGGTTCCACACCAAATCAAAAGGTTTCAAGCACAAATTGTGAAACTGGCAGAAATCACTGTTGGATCCTCAAGGCCATACTGTAACTATCATCTTTAACAAACAAAGAACAAATCCAGTAAAACATGATTTGGTTTGTCTCGTCAAAAACCATCAAATCGTCAACAGCTGGTTTCCTTCTGAGAGTTTCCAAGTAAATAAACTACTCAGAAAGAACCTTTGGTGAGTCCTTGCTCAAACATCAAGTGAGGAACAGGACTTAATTGTGTATTAGAGCAGTGATCCTGAAAATACCCAATTTTTTGGTTCTCCAGCACTCCTGACCAACCAAGAACATTATTTAGGAAATGTCTAGGTCCTGGGAAAAGGCAAGCGTCAAGGTTTAATCAGCTTATGAACCATGATTCTAGAAACCAATGGTTATTAATAAATAATGATTTGATGATTGTACTTGAATGCTGGACAGTCATATACAGCATTTCACTGCATGTCGTACTCTGTATTTATGTGATGAATAACATTTGAATTTGAATTCAATTAATAGTTTAGTGCAGAAGTTTTATGACCTTTACTCTGTGACCAACAGAGGCACTACACCGGAACATACAGCACCACATACATTTCACCTCCTTCAATTTTTTTAATTAACCTGAATTATCAAGAGGTGAATCAGCCCCAGTACAACATTTTCAATCACACATTTTCCATGACATTAAGGTGCATGTGTTAATTCTCATCAGCCAAAACAAACTCCCACATAAACACGGTTCTAAAACAGGACCGTTGCTGGAGAAAGGACGTTGCTGACAAACAAATAATTCAAAGTAACCCTCATAAATGACCTGAGCCATGAGGCCTTGTTTCCTCTCTTCTGGGAAAGAAAACATACTGCTGAAAAGCTAATTGAAAGGCACCGAAAAGACATTTCAGAACAGGACAAACGACAAGAGCACATCTGTCCTTTAAAAATAAGCAGAACAGATGAGGTATGGTTGCTATATTGCACCATAAGCCTTACGAGTCAGGGCCAAAGACTTCCTCCCACTGACTCCGGGGACAACAAGTATTCGTCCAGTAGATGAATGTAAATAAAGAGAATACGTCTCATTGTTAGCCGTCACACACACAACAAGCATTTTTGCTTCAGTCTGTATGACTTTTGAGAACGGCATTCCTCACCGATTGCTTTTGTGGCTTTTGAATATTTGTTCTCTGTGGTTCTGAATGTAAACATGCCCTCAGAAGTTTGTACTACCATTTGCCCTGCAAGACTAAAGGAGGTGTGGCCTCTGCAGTGTCCAAGAATGGAGGCATGGCCCCTGCAGTTGCTGAGAAAGGAGGTGTGGCCTCTGCAGTCTCAGAGAAAGTGGGTTGGGCTGTTTCGAATTATGATAAAGGAGGTGTGGCCTCTGTAGTCTCAAAGAATGCAGGCATGGTATCTGCAGTTGCTAAGAAAGGAGGTGTGGCCTCTGCAGTCTACAAGAATGGAGGCATGGCCCCTGCAGTTGCTAAGAAAGGAGGTGTGGCCTCTGCAGACTCCAATAATGCAGTCATGGTCCCTGCAGTTGCTGAGAAAGGAGGTGTGGCTTCTGCAAACTCAGAGAAAGGAGGTGTGGCTTCTGTCCTTTTTAGTCTTAAAAAGCGAGGTGTGGCCTGTGCTTCTGTGACTCACAGTAAAGAAAACATGGTCTCTGTGTGTCAATTTAGGTAAAGGAGGTGTGGCCTCTGGTAATGTTAACCCAACTGTAATGGCAGTGCGGCCATTAGTCTCAGTAAAAGCGGTTTGGCCTCAGTTAAGGTATTCATCTTGAAGGAGGCACGGCCAGTCTCAGAACAGTAGGTGTGGCCTTTTAGTGCTAAAAGCAAAACAAATTTTTGTGTAATTTAAAATGAACATATTACTTAAATCACACTGTATTTAGAGTACGGCTGTTGTTTCCCTCCTAAATTTAAAAGACAGCAAAGAAGCCCCACCTTCCACTGACTAGAACAGAAAATACAGAAAAACCTAATTCATTTAGAACTCGTAACAGTATAGCTAATGAAAACTGTATAAACCTAGCGTTTACACTGCAACGCTGTGTCTTATAGATTTCTCGATTCACCGTTCATTCTTCCACCCTTCCTGTCCTCCCCTGCTGAGTTTTCTCTGCTCATAAATCAGCAATGTTGTGCAAAACCCTGAGCATTGGAGGCATTCGTTTCGTTAGCGGGATTCGGGAAGTTTCGTGCGATACTCGCTACGTGCTAAGTTTTAAAGCCTAGCTAAAACGTCTCGAATAGAAACTGAGATAAGAGCATGTGTGACCCAGAAACTGACCGGCCGCATTTGTGAATGATGATGTCAGAGTGTTCATTCCAATGAAACAGGTTCATCAGCATGGCTGGCATTCTCACACTTTTCTCTAGTTTCTCTCACTCCTGCGTGTTCACGGAAACGCACACCGAACACACACGCTATGCAATTTACAAACCTGTGAGACGTGACTCAGATGATTACATATTCATTAAATAGATTATGAAATGCAATGAAGACTGCATTAAAAAAAAGTTATTGATATCGAGCTGATTTTGCTTTATTAGCCAAAACGGTATTTTCATAGTTGTGTTTCAGATGCTAACTCGTCATTTTGATGGTAAAAGCCCAATGAAATGTTCTCGAGAAAAATTTCCACGCAACGCAAGCCATTTGCTGAAAACGCAGTAAAAGAACCAAACAAACAAAAAAAAGCGCACGCATCATCTTATAGCGCAGAAAGAAGTCGAGTCCAGTGCTTTATCAGCATCTGGCACTGTCCACGCCTCAACCGTGATACGTCGTTTCACAAGAAATGGCTTTTGGAGGACGTGGTGAGAATGAGGGGAAGGAAAAAAAAAAAAAAAAAACGATGAGTGCGCACTAAAGACCATAAAGCAAAGGCACCAACATCTCTGTAGGCTTTTTAGAGTCCAGCCAATCAAAAGGCGAAGCCAGATTCCACCTGTTTCATCGATTCGTTCGTTTATTAGTTTTGGCTCGCATTTCGATGGAAAGAAAAGGAAAGAAAACCCTGCAGCTCCTGTAGCATGGACCGAAATGATTAGTGAAGGTTGGAACTGCACCAAAGTTTATCTTCGGGTAAAAATCCGGCCAGGGGATTTTAAATATGAAAAAAAAGCAAACGATCCATAATGGGAAGTGCAATTTCTATTAAACAACGACAACAAAAAACTGTTTATAAAATGCTTTCAAATTCCTCCAAGCGTGCCGTTTCATCAAGTCTTTGAATGTATCCTGACTGGTTCTGAAGTTTATTATGAGCTACATTTGAGTCTATCACAACTCTAAAGACTCCGTACAGATCCTCCTCTAAGCAGCCTTTGTTTTTGTTGGAATGGTGAATGTGGGGTTCCCCTTCCCCTCTCTCAGACTGGATAAACCCAGAATATCCATTACTACTGAGTACACCGGAAACTGCCATCACCTCCCTCTGTAATGAACGACAGGCTCTGTCTCAAAAACACACACACACACACACACACACACTCCAGACTAGTGCTCGGTCAGCAGGATTCGGAGAGACAGGAGCCTCAGTCTGTCTCGGGTAATGAACAAGTAATTTGTAACCTTTTTATTTTTTTTTACATTTTTTATTGCTGAGATTTATTACAATAAAATAAATAAATAAATACATATACGTATATAAAAATCAAAAATTCTCCTCGCCCCTTGCCGTTTTCTCCGCGTTCCTCCTTTTTTTCCATTTGGCAGCATCTACGGTGTGACCAGTCCAGAGCACTCCAGAGCTTAGCGGGTGGTGCGCCAGTAATAATGGTCCATGTGGAAACACAGTGCTCTGAGTGTAGTAGGAATCCTTTTATACCTGTTCAGTTATCGCAGGTCAGCTCCAATGGTTATAATTCAGGACATCTTGAAATGCGTTACCGTTTCCTCGTCCCACATACAAGGAGACGTTTTGAATACCAACTTGAATCCCTGGCCTCTGATCATTCAGCGTCCTGTTGCGAGGGCGACGTGTTACTCCCTCATCGCTCTCGCCAGCTGATCGCAGCGTTAATAAGGACATGACCAGCTCAAGACGTCAATCCCAAGGTGTTAATAACAAGGCCTACATCTGCTGACAGCAGTGATTTCCAATTATCATGATGCACGGCCTGAATTTACACTTATTCTCCCCTCCAAATAAACTCGAGAGGGTGACCTGTAATTTCTAATTCACCAGAGAGTTAAAAACACTTAAGCTAAGGGTGGTGTCAAAATTCTTGATACTAGATCTGTTTACAAGAAAGAACCTTCTTTATAGATCACACTATTACCTTAAACTAGTCCCCTTGCACAGTAATATAGTGCTCTCAGCGTTCCTGACACTTCTGGAATGTGTCCTGGAAGTCTTTTTTCCAAGCGTATCAAACACCTTGAGCGATTCGCGCTGGATCTCTGGAACGGTAGCAAAACGGTGAGCTTTGAGCTGGATATTCATCTTCGGGAAGAAGACCACGTCCGCAGAAGCCAAATCCGCGAGTCGGGTGGGTGCGGAAATGAGATTGTGTGGTTTCCGGCGAGAAACTCACGTGTGACAGGGTGCGCACGTGGTCAGAATAGCAGATGTAGTACCGCACGTTGTCAGAACAGCTCCAGTTGCACAGCTCCTGATAAAAACAGAATTATGTCTTTTGGCACAATCACTCATGAAGGTCGGCGCTCCCTGGGACTGTGCGTGCAGCCTTGTGCTGCCATCCGTTTGCGCGTTACAAAACTATTCTTGAAACTTTTAATACCGCCTCGCATAATATACGCTATGCTCATTACCAAAACCTACTGAAAGGAACTCTAGAAACAACGAAGCAACAATGAGACAAAAACTAAAGTAGCGCAAATCGCCTAAAAATGTACACAGAGTGTACGCAGAAACTCCATTTTAACGGCATCAGACACTGCAAACGTTACAGGAGTCCATGACGAACATCTGGCAGCATCTGTTTAGTCCGGATGAACGATTTAGAAGGATTTTTTGCTTGTTTTGCTCGATGCTGGAGCGGAACATGAGTAGCTGTTGCTGCTGGAGGGTTGCAGTGAAAGCTGTTTTTTTTTGTTTTTGTTTTTTTTTAATGTGGATCTGAGTCACGAGCTGGCCGGAAAACACGTGCTGCCGAAATACATCCTGTCAAATGGGATTTTAATAACGATTACATGATGTTTACACGAATGATGGTGAAGAGAAAGGACAGAGAAACAGAAATGAGAAGGGAAAAAAAGGTGAAATGGAGAAATGAAGGAGGAAAGAAAAGCAGAGGAAGAAGATACTCGCTCTTACATACATGCCTTGAGGTATGAGCTCTAATGTACACACTAGATCTCATTACTTCAGCTTTGATTGATCCAGTCAGAGCATTATACTAAAAAGGAGGCTGCTTCAGTCTCAGTCTATTCTGAGCTCCTATGGGGCTCGGTTGTGGACATGGGACATGGTTAAATCCATGTTTCTCTGTTAGTCACAGGAAAGGGGGTGTGGCCTCTGATTCTGTCGGTCCTGGAAAAGGGCCTCAAGCCTGTCAGTCCCAATGAAGGAGGTGTGGCATTTCCTCCTGACAGACCCTCTAAAGGAGGCGTGTCTATTGTCAGCAGCAAAGCTTTTCTCCCTACCAGTACCAGATGACCGATGAGGCCGATATGCCTGTAGATACCAGTGCAAGAGGTAATGCCTTTCTCTTCAAGTCAAGAAGCTTACTGTCATTTAAACCATATATAGCTCACACATTACACGGTGAATTTAAACAATGTTCCTCCTGAACCCTGGTGCTACATTCAACAACAACTCTTGCTAAACCTATTGAGAGACGTGCGTCCAATCAGCCTTTCGGTCTCAGTAAAAGAGGCGTGGCCTACTTAAAAAGTTTTTAAAACCGACATATCCTGTATGGCAAGCTGCATAAATATTACTCTTTTTTTTTTTTATAAAAAAAAAAAAAAAAAAAAAGAAGAGTTGAATAAAAGACTTGATGTCTAATTATTATAATGTGTATAATCCTCACACAGGTCAGCTACTGAGCCTCTGTATAGTGGTGTCTGGATCGTTTATGCTGAAATAATGAGATCTGGTTTGTAAATTTGGGTGTGTGTTTCTGTGTCTGTGTGTGTGTGTGTGTGTGTGTTTTACCAGGCTTCCGAGTCTTTAAGCTAATTTAGATATGAACAGATGTCTCTCTTGAACATTAGCAGCAGTTACATGCTAAGGGAATCCAAAAGCAGGTTATAAACAAACACCATGTTAGTCAGTACTTTATTTTAGCTAAATAATAACCTGCAATAAAAATTGAGAGAGAGAGAAAAAAAGAGGGAGAGGACGTGACGACACACACACACACAAAACCTCATCAACTGCTGGGAATAAGGATTTAAAAAATAAACGAGAGCAGATAAAACGTGTATAGAGGGGTTTTCCCCAATTGAGGAACCAAGGCACAGCTCTGAAACGTTAAAATATGGCTGCAATACCGGCTTTCCTGTGCTTTAAGCCCCGCCAGCAATTTTATGATCTCACTCGGACTCTCTCTCTCTCACACACACACACACACACACACACACACACACTTCCCCTCCCAGCCATAAAAATCTGCATTTCCAATAAGCTCCATGACACATTACCAGCGGTGGGAGGCAGGACACAGAGTCTGGGCTTCTTCTAAATGAAGGATGAGAGAAAGAAAGCAGGGGAAGAAAAGGTCACAGGAGAGATTTTATAACTCTCAGGAGAACATTCATCGACCTGTTGCAGATGGCCAGAAACTAGTAGAAGGTGTAGAAAAGAACAGAATTATAGGAAAGGGTGAGTGCTATAAAAGAAACATCATACAATTATACCTACATGGCTTTTTCAAATGTGCATTAACTGTACTGTCTCTGTAGACCATCAGTTCCTCAGGTTTCAACCCAAATGATCTTGGAACAATTGTATCACAGTTTATCCTGCAATATCAACCTGGGGTCCATTGGACTTCATACCAGCAGCATCACTGTTACTGTAGTTCCTGCACCTTAACCCTAAGTTCCTTTAGTTCCTGCCGTAAACAGTGGGACCATGGATCCTACCCACAATGACCATACCATAGTGTCCTCACTGTCACTTCATTCAAACCAGTCAGTCATTCCTGCCCCTATTTGTAAATATATAATAATCAGTGGTGGATGAAGTTCACATACCATGTAGTTGAGTTCAAGTAGAGATTCACTCAGTAAAATATGACTCTAATAAAAGTAAAAGTGTCCCTTTAAACTTTCACTTGAGTAAAAGTACAAAAGTTTTTGCCTTCAAATGTACTTAAGTATCCAAAGTACTATGATTTATTATAACTATAATGTTCCTGTTATCATTTTTATCACAAGACTCTTTACTTAATCACCTCAGTTTATGTGTAAAGACTCTGTGACTCTCAGCACACTGATCTATTAATAGAATGATATTAAAACTCAAACACTGATAGATTTTTATTAAAAGTGATCACGAGCACAAAACCTTCTTTTCAACTACTTAATAAAAATGGTGTAAATGAGGTCACGTGTGTTGTGGCGAGTTCAAGTCTGGAGTTTCTTCATCATTTATTCCTCTGTAAATGTTCTGCTTGATGTTGAACTGATGCTGAACTGTATGTTGGTGATCAGTAGATACATCAAGCGCCGATCAAAACAAGTTCATAACAGAGCGAGCGCTCGACACTGATGGGAGACTTTCTGCGTGTTTAAACAGTTAAATATTTGTCCCCTCATAAATAAAAAGAAACGACATTTCGTAAAATGTATTTGAGTAAAAAGTAAGATAGTTGACTTTGAAATGTAGTGATGTAAAAGTCTCCCCATATAGAAATACTTCAGTAAAGTACAGATACGAAAAAAAGCTAGTTAAGTGCAGAAACAAATTTCATTTACTTGGTTACAGTCCACCAACGATAATAACCACTTGCTGAACACCACAGCCCTGTGTCTACCGCCCCCATGCGCACAAACTACCGATTCATGGAAGTTTTCATTACAAACCCAAAGCCAGCTGTTAACCAAGCTAGAACTATGAATTTGTTTCCGAAACGTCCAATGACGCCATGTAAATGCAAGTTAGTCTGTTTGATGCATTGTTCAGCTTCAAACTCATTGAATTTAATTACCTCGACGCAGCCACATGGACCGGTTCTGATCTGGCACCGAACGGAACGCTTCAAATCGTGCAGTTATTTACTGGAAAGTCCTAAAAAAATGGCCGAAGTGGATAAATGTATTTCATTAAATCTGCTCTCGGAGCAATTTTAGACTCTGCTGGTATATTTACCCCCAAAAAAAAAAACACACAAGGAAGAAAAGAGCCGATTTCATTCTTGGCAGGTGACCACAAAGGCAACATTTGCCAATGCCAGACTCCATGCCGTGCTGGGAACAAGAGAGTGGAGGTATATTAGCTTTTTCTCGTCGCGACTCATATTGCAACGACCTCAAACGGTATGACATCATCAGTTAGCCTCCAGGCCTCAGCAGAAATTATGTCTGATGAGGAAAATCACCTCCCTGGCCTTTATTGCGCCTCCTCCACTTCTGTAAACAACAGGACTAGCTCTTTAAAAACATTTCCGCATGACCGAAGATCTAGCGATGAGGAGGATGAGGAAGTGTTTACGTTACAGCTCTGAGGCAGGGAAAAGCTCAAACCTGACATACGGTTCATCAGGGGTATTCGACTAAAGATCGCCCTTTGTAGGTACAGTAAAATCCCTGGTTACTAACATATATAAATAAAAAGCCTCAAGACTGACTGGTGACTGGGGCTGCCTATGAAGTCAACTCAAACAACCTTCAGGCTTTAATCGTGTGCATCCGGTACACGGTTCCATTTTTAACATCGCACGCCACCCCATATATCAGTGCTGGCTCGTCTCCCGTAGACACACGTCTCTTCGTAATTGTAGTAAATCCAAGACAGGCCTGTCTCATGTTCTCTGGATAATCATGACCAGCTGGGCGAGTTGTCCACCAAAATCCAGCATTTTTTCTATAATAAATGACAGTGGTTTTAGAGTCAGATCGGGTCAGACGTTCATTCATACTTGTGAGAAATTACAACCACAGGGTGAGCTGTGAAAGCAGAGAGATAGGATCTGAAGCCAGAAATAGGGTTTGTGATGGGATAGGAGTCGTTGTGACGTGTGTGTGTGTGTGTGTGTGTGTGTGTGTGTGTGTGTGTGTGTGTGTGAGATAAAGTCAGTTTCTCTCCAACCTGTCTGACCGGTTGAAGCAGAAGTGTCGGCTTTGGAGGCGAACCAAAGCACTGTGTCTGTACACAATGTGTACTATCGACAGCACCAGCCTGGTTTTAATGCACACACTTTCACTTTAAGTCAAATGACAACAGGGAAAAGACAGGGAAATAGGACACAGCCGAGCAAACTTGAGTAAATGAGTCAGTGAGTTAGAGCTTTGAAACAGTAATGGGTCAAAATGGAGGTGGAGAGAGACATCGTGTCTCTCATTATTTTTGTTTTTTTAAAACTTGCAATATAAATATGGATGCGTATTTTTATAGTGAAAAGAAAGAAAGAAAGAAAGAAAGAAAGAAAGAAAGAAAGAAAGAAAGAAAGAAAGAAAGAAATCTCCTAGTGACTGTCATTCCCTATGGTTTATTTGTCCCTAGTTCTTCTGAAGAACATTTTAACCGAGACACATATGATATTTTGTTGCTTTTATATGAAGAGCTGCTTTAAATATTCACAAAAATTTGAATAGAAAAATAAAAGAGAAAGTGTATATAGTGAGGGGAAAAAAAGGAACTAGACATGAGAGAAAGAGAGATAAAGCAGAGAGTGAAGTAAACAAAGGCGTCCTTGTCGAGAAAGCGGAGATAAAACCTGAGTGGAGTTAACCAACAGGGCCGGATTCCTGGAGTTCCAGGCCATTGAGATGCGTAAACAAGTTACAGGAATGTGGTCCGGCGTTCTTCAGGGAAAACTTCCCCTATACCTCGTACTATACGTTTCAAAAGCAACAGGTGACTTCCTTAAGATTTAAAACGCAGACGAGTAGTTCGGGGTCAGGGGGCTTCCTCGGGGGTACAAATTGGGCCTTTGGTGCTGTGATTTGAACTTCGAGCCTTCAGGGCACAACTGCAGACATTCACACCACAGATTATTGCTAGAGACCAAGTAATAAACAAAAACCCTGAACCTTTTCTTTCTTGTTTGTTTATTAGTTAATATTCTTCTCCTCATAATATGGTTAGCTACAGACCAAACCATTGGTGTGTGAGATTTGGATATATTACACACACACACACACACACACACACACACACACACACACACACACACACACACACACACACACACATATATACACAGTAATCCCGAACATCGATTCCAGCACATACTGTTACATTCTGTAGCAGAACATGAAGCCCTCCACACAGTCAAGATGACAACTACCCTGCTGAGGAAGCTGAAGGTGATGGAGAGCCAAAGTATGTCTCCAGACCTGAACCCTATTGAGCACCTGTGGGGATCTTCAAGCAAAAGGTGGAGAAGCACCATGTGTTTAACATCCAGCAGTTTAGTGATGTCGTTATGGAGGAGTGGAAGAGGATTCCAGCAACAACATGTGCAGCTCTGGTGAATTCCAGGCCCAGGAGGAGAACTTTGAGAAGTGGAAATTCTTAAAAGTGATGGCAGGATTACGGAGCGTAACAGCAGAACTGCTGATGTGAAGTGACTCGGTGCTGCTAGACCACATGAAAGGCTTTAAACTCGACGGCTGTTCTGCACGCGCTCAGTGCAGACTCAGGAAGGGTGTGTGGAGTGGCGAGAGCGTGCACCGGGTATGGTGGTTGGGTTTAAAAGTTTGCTGGGGTTTGTGTTAGATGTAGGTTTTACATCAATTAAAGCATAGTAATGTGTGCGTGTGTGTGTGTTTGAGCCTCCAACCCAATCATGTAAACCTGTCCATCTTTACAGCAGACGGTCCCAAAACAATCGCTCGCCTCCCATCGCCATGGCACCCGTCGCAATGGTGACAGAGGGACAAGACTAAACAGCGCAACTGGCCCCTGACTGATAATTAACGAGACTGGCCAGCGTATTAGCAAAATTACTAGGTGCTAACAAATACAGAAAGCGACGCAAAAACGAACGCATGAATGGAAATACAGCAATGTAACGAACCTCTTCGGTGGAGAATACTGACTTCTGATTCGCATTTCATGAAATCATCTAGTGAAAGCAAACAAACAAAGCCAAGTAATGTCCCGTGAGATGTAACCATAGCAACAAACATACAATAGTGACCAACCTAGAATGAGTGTTAGCTAAAATTATTCTAATATTACTTTATAAAATATATTATATATTCTATTATAATAGCAGACAAAATAAATTGACACACTTGACATATATAATAAGCGATACTGTGACAATGAATAGAAAAATTTGGCAAAAGGAAGAAAACGGTAATTTTTTGCAATTAAATAAACAAAAATTATAAATAGGAGATGAAGAGGTAGTAAATTTACACCAGTCAACATCAGAGTAGTTCGAGAATTATCTTTCGTCATCTGTAACCTTCCAGATATAACCCTTACTCACTGCACGTATTATAGAAACCGAACAAAATAAAAAGCACATTTAAAAGGACAAATTTTTACACTGAAATTGTCCCTATTTTGATGGACGATCAACACCTAAAGTTGAAGCTACGAAGACCGACAACAACATTCCCAAACGCAGATCCAAAACAGATTTATTTAGTATACGAGTGAAACCAATTCTTTGTGACGAACATTTCTCGATATCCAAAATTTCTTCCAAATGAACTGCTCGATGGACAAAACCTATTGCATGACCGGATCTTTGTGTCTGTCGTACAAACACTCCATCATCAAACTAATCCTCTTGATCCTAAAGAAATCTTTCCTCTTTCACACA
Organism: Silurus meridionalis; assembly: GCF_014805685.1. Lineage (NCBI taxonomy): Eukaryota > Metazoa > Chordata > Actinopteri > Siluriformes > Siluridae > Silurus > Silurus meridionalis. Next base: position 15,829,302 of record NC_060902.1, read on the forward strand.
CTCACAGTCCCAACCTCCTCCCACTTTTCTCTTGAAGGTCTCTCATGTGGTCAGGATTCCAGCTGACTAGTGATTAAAGGGTTGGAAGTAAAAACGAATGAAAGGAACGTCCAGAAGCACCTTCTCTGGACGTGCAAATGCCTTGAATTGAAACAACGTGTGCCAGAAACGACGAGAGCATGCCCAGGATTTGTGGTCACTTTTTAAATACATTTCTCCAGGGTTTAGGAGGCGAATTTATATATATATATATATATTATAATTTTCTTTAATATAATTATTATAATTATTATATTTTTATCACGATAAAATAATGTATTGCACAAGTTTATCATGATAAACATATACGAGAGCATCGTATCGACCAGCTGTAGTACAAATGTTCTAGGGATTGGACGTGATTATCCAGAATTCAGCTCAAATTCAATAGATAAATTAATTATTTAAGTAAATATCACCAAGAAACCCCATATATTTAGCTGAAACTGGACAAGGTGAATAAAGACAAGATGCAAAAAAAATTCCTAAATAATGCTGCAGAGGTCATAGGTCATGTTATTTGGTGATGTATTCAATTATTTCCTTAGACATTCAGACAAACGGGAACAATTTTCTTTTTTGCTAAACAGAACAATGTGCGTTTCTAAAACGTTCCCTAAAAGCCGCTCCCTTTCCCATGTATGCGACCTCGCATTGTTCAGATTACGGTTGTGTTTCGATAAACAGTACCGCTGCCTATGGTACTTTGTGTGCGTGTGGGACTCGTATCAAGCCGTATTTCGCTCTACAGCAGAATTACAGTTTGTGTTGAATCCAATTACAGTTTCTTTCCTGGTATCGGAGTTTGCTTTTCTAGTAAGAAATGTTTGCTAAGAGATTTTTCTCCAAGCTGGCTATAAAGGTAAGCCATTTTATCTACACTATGTGGACAAAAGTATTGGGACATTTGACCTTTCCAGTCATGTGTCAATTGTACAGGATGCCTTTGGATGCAGAGCATGAAATTTTCCCTTCACTTAAACTCGAGGAGACCCAAACCTGTTTCAGCATGACAGTACCCCTTTGCACAAATGAACATATGCTTCACAATTTTTGGAGTAGAAGATCTCCTTCTACAGAGCTTCAATCCTATTGAACATTAGGATGAATTGGAACACTGACCCCAGGCCTCCTCACCTACATCAGTACCTGACCTTTCAAACACCCTGCGGTTGAAAGAATATCCACAAATCTCCGCAACTCTAGTGGAATATCTCGCCAGAAGAATGGAGGTTATTGTAACAGCAAATTAGGACTTGTGTGGAATAAGATGTCGAAAAAGTACATACGAATCCTATGGTCAGGTGTCCAGGTGGTTAAGCTTTTCTATTTCAACACATTTCAAAAAATGACTTATTAAATCCAGACTGTGTGTTAAATCTTGTCTACAGTTCCCTATTTACTCTGTTACTATAGAAACCATATAGCATTAAGAACAAGCACATTGATAAACCATGAATACCATCATGTAGTGTGTGGGGTATGACTCCTAGATTGTGCTCCACATAAGTCAAGCCATATTGTGCTTGCGTCCTTTCTCCTTCCAATGGAGTCGTGAAAAGCTTTACAGGTCCGCTTTAGTACTCCGTGATCCGCTTTTCAATTGGCTAAGCAAATTAGACACTGGATTTGGGCGTTGTTTGTCTGTATAAACATTCCGGACCTGCCTGACCCATCTTGAGCCCTGCTTTTAAAGAAGATCTCTTTAACTGGAGACTACTTGCTATAGCTGAGGATGGTTCCACATGATCAGTATACACCGACACCAACTTTATGCCCACTTGTCTAATATTGTGTTGGTCCCCCTTTTGCTCCCAAAACAGTTCTGACCCATAGAGCATTAACAGAATGAACAACTTCAGCAGTTTGAGCTACAGGAGCTTAAATTCCTGACTTACAACCTAGAAAAACCAAGAGTTCCTACACGGATTCTAAGAGTGGTCTCGTCAAGCCAGAGTTTCTCACCAAGTATTCAGAAATACTTGAATTGTGACGTCTAGACCCAGTCGTCTAGACGTCACAATTCGTCCAACTGGCTCAAATCCTCACGCTCGCCCATTTTTCCTGCCTCTAACACGTCAACTTTGAGGACAAAATGTTCACTTCCTGCATAATAAATAAATCCTCTCAATAACAGGTGCCACGATGAAGAGATAATCAGTGTTCTTCATAATATTATACTGTCATAATGTTATGCCTGATCGATAGAAAGATCCATGAGGTTGATTTGGAGGGTTAAATACGGGAACCAAGATGGACTTGGACTGTGATTAGTGTGGAAGGTTTGCTACAATGGCTTGGGGCATAAACAGATTTATATTTATTGATGGAACTATAATGAATGGATATTTGGGGTCACCCAGATGACTCTGGTTCCTCTCAGGTTGTCTTCCTCATACAATCTCGGGAAGTTTTTCCTGGCCACTGTCGCCACTGGCTGTTTTATTAGGTATAAACGTACAGGGACTAATTTACAAAACTGAATTGAATTGATTGGAATCGAATGGAAAAGCAAAGACAGTCATGAAAATCTGAAAGTCGGTCATGTGATGAGTGGTGAAACACGAGACGAAGACATAAACCCACTCGCCCGTGACAATTTTATACCTAGCGGCCTAACGATTGATCGTCGTTTTAAACCGTTTTGTGCGTGTAACAAAATGTGACCTAAAAGAAGGCAAGGCTCTCTTTACACCACAACAGGAGGCTAATTAGGCAGAGAAGCTCTTTACAATTTAATGTTCTCACTCAGCAAAAGCTTAAACATAGACAAAGCCGGCGTATTTTAAACTTGTCAGTGAGTGCAAACATGGCGACAATCGACTCTTAGCTTCGCAACAGCGGGCACATTATTTCCCTGTTAACAGAAGATCTAATGTTTGACAGGCACAACAAACCAGAGTCAAGATCGACCTCTTTGCTTTTTTGTAAACACAAAGCGAAGAAGTTAACGACGCGAGGTCGAAACTAGCACTTCCTTCCTTTTTTTTCAATCCTCAAAAAAGCACTAAATAGAGATACCCAGGAAACAAAAAGGAAGCAGAGAAATGTCTGGATTTAAATAGCAGGTAATTTCCCCTCATTCCTTAGTTGTAGCCAAATTTTAGTCAAATCGCTATATTTATCTAGATGCCGTAACCTGTAATTCCCGACCTACAACGTAGAAAAACCAAGAGTTCCTACACGGATTCTTAAAGTGATCTCATCAAGCCAGAGTTTCCCCCAAGCATTCAGAAAACACTGTTGAAATAAAAGTATTTGAGATCAACAGACGTATCTGTTTGCTTGTTGTTACAAATAGAGAGTTTTTTCCCAATTTCTGAGGTAAACCTCTAGAGAGTTCAGTTAGCACAGTGTTGGCACAGAAAACCAACAAAAACCTTTTTCACATGGAGAAAACAGCTTTTCTAGGCATTAAGAAATACCAGCAAACAAACAAAAACAATGCCCGCATGTATCCACTTGCTTTTTATCTCCGTTTAACAAACCGATACCCTGCGAGAGCTGCTAGTTTTAGCAAGCTTAGCCAGAATATTCTTCCTAAATATCACACGGTTGTTTAAGTTTATTATTGGCAAACAAACAAAATATCTCCCTGTACAGGAAACCCTAATCAGACATGAGAATCAGAAATTATGAGCTATTTATCAAACAAGCCTGACCAATGTCACTGTTCCAGTGATTGTTTTCCCGTATGATTATTGATGGCCTCAGTAATGGCCTGAATCTAAAGGACAACATTTGAGATGCTAGCATAGAACTGCTAAGCAGCTGTTGTTTAGAGCGTAAAGTCTGAACAAGTCGTTGTTTAATTAGAGACAACATGACACCCACTGGGTTTATCCCATTGAGATCCTTGGCAGGGACACACACACACACACACACACACACACACACACACACACACACACACACACACACACAGAGAGCAGGTTTTTTTTGCTCTCGGCTATTCCGCTGATAAAGAAACCAGGGTTGGGTTTGATCCCCTGCTAATTAAACCCAGGTGCTTAAAGGAAGTGCACCATGATTATGATTCCAGCTTTGATACCTGGCTTATGGCTATTCCGAGCAACGACGTACTGATGATATGGAGAGGGGAAAAGGTGTATTAGTTATATATGATGCGAGAAAAGCCTCGAGAACCAGCCACAGAAGACCACACATTTACGAGATGAAATCGCCTGCGGATTTGCCTGTAGTGTAAATCAAGAATGGGCATGGCCTTCCATTATGTTCATTATTTTCAATCATATATCAAGATGCTAAAAATGCTTGATTCCTCTTACACAATTATTTCCCAGTAAAATGATGACTCCATTTAGGTTTTGTCCATTTCTAATTACGTTTGCGATACAAGTTACTATATATACACAGTATAAGCAGCTGTGACAGTCGTTCCCTCACCAATCTTTTTGTCCTCTCTAATAACGTTGAAAAAACTTCTGATGTTGTACAATGTTGTAACTATAGAAATGGTCAGGTATTAATACAAAACCATGGCAGCAGGAACTACCACAGAGCTGCTGTTATAAATCAATAAAACAGCACAGTGTTATAATGCATTCAAACGTAACTCAAGACTCTTCCATTACGTCATTTTTTCACTCGTTCAACAGGATTTAGCGTGATCCCAGAGTAAACAGCCGAATCAGACAGGTTAAACAAACCCCCGCGTCAGTTCCATACTCCGGCGTCTCCGCTGTAATCCGAGCGCGAGGCAAAAATCCAGCATGCAAAAAAAAACGCCCCGTTTCTAATCAGGTGGCTTAGGGTTAGAGCGTTGATATGGGATCTGTGGGAGTGAGCAGGATCAGAGGATCAGGTTATTAGTGCTAATGTGATTTTAAACTCAGACCTGGAGACAGAGATCCTGTGTAAAACTAAATACTCATTTCATAAACTAAAAAAATTTTTTTTTTTATTCATTTAATCAAATTTCTCATTTACACTCAAATTTAAATTGAGCTAGCTTAAAAATATAGGAAAAAAACTCTATTATATATTGTTTATGTTCAATTGTTTAAATTAAAAATATTAATTGTATTACCAAAAACAAATAAATAATAAAAAATACATATCAATTTAAAAAAAGTTTAATAATGCATGGTGTAGTTTAATAATTTTAAATAAATAGAAATTTATAAAGTAAATATATACAGTACAGTATAAACAGTACAATATTTTTGAAAATATGTATATTAAATGATTTAATTCGATGAGTATATAATTTGAATCAGACATTTAAATATATACTAGTTATAAATACAACTTTTATTAGTTATAACAATATATAAAAGAAAAAAGTCTAAAATTATATTTAAGAAATGTTTATAGACTGTGTATATATATATATATATATTTTATTTAATAAATTAGATTTACAACCCCAAACTCTAAATGTGCTAATAAATACCAGGCATCATGAAAATGTTAAGTCTGGTAAGCGAGACACCGTCTCCGATATAAATCCGATACCTTAAAAAAAAAACAATAACACATTTTTTTTGTAGATTAGGATGGATTTTGCCTGAAGGGTCACATGACCACTCATGCAAAGTGGCGTGCTTGTTCAAAGCTTGCGCGGCCCTGTGATTTGCAAGTCAATAGCGTTGATATTGTCCATTGCAGACTGGCAACAAATGACGACGAGTGAAGGGTCAAGCGGTGTGAAACCGAGAGTGTTCTTGCGGTGACGGACACGACTTCGTGGCTGCCTGGATGAAAAATGATGACTGTGAAAGTTACTCTGTCACCGGGAGCGAACCTTCTCCTTATAACTTGTTTTTTATGACTTCATTAGGACGAGGATTTCAAAAGTAAACAGTCAGCAGAGAGGGAAATCGATAAACATTAATAGGTGTGTTAGTTCTCCGCACTGCAGCCGCTGCGGGCTGAAGCAGCCTGTGTTTATCTCCTTAAGTATAGAAGATTACAGCCGAGGTCAGGTCATGGCATCCCTACTGTAAACTCCACTGTAAACTCCTCTGTCTGTGTTATGACTTTCAAACACTAAAGAAAATTGAATCCAACCAAACTGAATCCATGCCATCAGCTTGTGTTTCCAATATTACCCACAATGCTCAGAGAGTGTTGCATTTTGTATTTAGTCGAGCAATGTGCTGGCGCTTTAGTGCTTTATTCTGTCCTGTTCGGTACAAACTCAAAATCTTGTTCGTGGTGCATTGTATCGATGTCAGTAAACACCATCAGACGTTCAATGTGCCTCAACAAAAGTGTGTCTTTTACCTAATGTTTTTTTACATGAGTGATGACTCTGGCACTGCTTATTAGCTTAGTTGTGTATATTAACCGATACTGCTAGTGAAACTGGGCAAATTTGCCACGGAGACGTTTGAGAGCGAAAGAACATCACTGGAGGGTGATGAGAGATCAGAAAGACCTTTAACGAACTCAACCTCCGAAAATGTCGAAGCCATTAGGCAACTCGTGCATGATGACTGTCGGCAAACAGTCCGCATGATCTCAATTCCGCACCCACCCTACTCGCCAGATTAGGCTTCTACGGACTTCGTCCTCTTCCCGAAGATGAAGATGCCGCTCAAAGGTCGCCATTTGACACCGTCGCGGAGATCGCAGAAGGTGTTTGACAGGCTTTGAAAAGAAGACTTAAAGGACGTTCAACGTCGTTCAGCTGCGTTCTTGCTCTTTTTTGTTTTCCGTAGCAAAACTTTCTGAGAGCACAGATTAAAAATACAGCAGCAAATGAACTCGGAAACCAGACATCGCATCGCAAATGACTCGATATAAGTGCCACGAGTCGATAATAAACGTTTGTGGAAAGATAAGGCAGTAAACCAAACCCTTGCCAAACACGTTCTCTCAATTTCCAGGCATGGTGTAGAAAAGCGAAACTAAACACCGGGTTCCTGCGGCCCAGAGACAGAAATGGAAAGAGAGACAGAATGTTCGAACGAGTGCCAGAGGCGCTGCGAGAACGTGTGCTTGAAGTCGACTGGCACCGTTCCTGATATTGTCTGAAGCCCATGTGGTGAAACGGGGCCGAGGGGGCGGGGCGCTTTAGCTTCGAGCCCGCTTCATAACTTAAACCATGTGATGAGACGGGGGTCTGCAGGGAGCTGTCGCGCACTTCGGCGAGAAAAAACCCGACACAATACGCGCTCTGTGCTTTCTCTGTCCGAGATTTACCGCTTGTTCGCAGACATGCGACCTGCTGAAAAGATTTAGAGCTAAACACAACGGTGGAGAACATGAGCCTCGCAGCGTTGCTGTGGATTTCTTGGGAGAACATTCGCTCTCCAATTTTTGGGACTTCATGAATCAGTGAAACGATATGTGTAGATTTGGACAAATATCAGATCTGAGGCTGATTTGTAACTCAAACAAACATAACCTCCAAAACACACACACATCACATTTGATTCCTCCTCCTCAGGAGCATTTCTCTCAAAACAAGCCTCATGTTATCCTCTATGGAAGGTGTAGGTCACAGGTTGCCCTCCTTAATCCTGGGGAATCCCCACTTCAGGGTTTTCCCTGCACACCCACTTCAACTCCAAAAGATAGACGAAGGGTTTTAGGGTAGACAGGGAAGGGATTCTGGTCTAAGTGCTAGTAGGAAGCTCAAACCGAGAACCTTTAGGGGCTTTTTGGTTGTCTTTCTGGTTCTGGACTTTTCCTAAAAAGCTTCCAAGAAGAGCATGTTCCCAGAAGCGAGGAACCTTTGAGTAACCCACATAGATTTTTTTCCCTCACTAATAGACATGTGTTGGTGATTAAAGGCCCAGACGGGTATTTAAGAAAGATGCTAAATCTCAGAGGTTCTCCTCAGAGATTTGGTCATTTAGTTGATCCCAACATGCTTGAATAGATGCCTTGTAGATGTAGGTGATATAACTGTTAATCTAGAACCTACAGGCGTCGCGCAGTTCTCTCTTTTAGCTAACTAGTATGGGTTTTGTAAAAATTGCTGTCATATCTGAAAGGGTTCAGGTAAAAACGTCTAGACGTGGACTTCAAAGGGGCAGTTCAGGAAACCTGAAAAGGTGATCAGAAAGCATTCTGGGTTTTGATAAGTTCCTTGTGAAACACTTTCCTATGTGAATGGTTTCAAGTAGAAGCTTTTTGGTAACAGATCCACTTCTAGAAAAAAAGAAACAATTCTAGAGTTTAGTTTGTACAAAGAACCAAATGGTATCTACTCGAAGGTTGTTCAGTCATGCTTCTTTAGAAGTCCTTGTGGGTTTTATGTAGTCATTTCTGATTGGTGGCTCGCTGCATGTTTGTTTTTATCGACTGATTTCACAAAATTAATTCAAATATTTGACTTTGAAATGGAATAAAATTCAAGTAAAAGTCTCCCCAGATAAAAATACTTCAGTAAAGTACAAATGCATGAACATTTTACCTCCAAGTGCATGTTCAGTCCAAACAGAACCCTTTCAGAGGTTATAAAGGTGGAGATCTGAGGCCTATAAGAGGTCCTTAATGCATTTATATCTTCTGGGCTAAGTGATTAAAAAGCGCAATATAGAAGCTCTATGGGTTCTTTAGTTGTCACACTTGGGGAACTTGGGGAAGTTCATAAATGTGCCAATCAAGAACCTTAAGAGCCCCTCAATAACTTTATAGCTTCTGGAGTAGGTGATCAAACGGACCAATCTGGATCCTTGGAATCTGGAGATGTTCCTGTCACCCTGAGAAATCCTGTATGGGTTCTGGGTCGTGCAGAACCCTTTTGCAACCATTTTTTTTTGCATGTTAAGAATAGACTTGGAGCTTGTTTACTCCTCTAGATCCTGAGCTAAAGGTAAACAAACACCAGCGTCTCCTCCGCCTTACCTTGGGGGGCGGTTTTGAGGTTCACGGCACCTCTGGAGTTCTTTACGGCGCTCAGCACGTCGTACAGCGGCAATCCGGACACGGCCAGGGTGTCCACCTCCAGCACCAGGTCCCCCTCGGTCAGGCTGCCGTGGTCGTAGCTGATGAAACCGGGATCCACGCGGCCCACGTACACGAACTCGCCGTTCTCCGCGCCGCCGCGCAGCGGCACATTCACGTCCCCGCGCGCGTCCCGACGCACCGCGCACTCGCGCACCCGCGCGCTCCAGTGGCTCTTTTTCGGCGTCGCTTTGGACATGATGAGGACAGAAGATAAAATAGACAAGAGACACGGGTCTGTCCGGAAACAGGTGGTTATTAAATCCTCCCGGTGTCTTTCTGAGCACGTTTCAGACGCGGTGAAGTTTCAGCGCTATTCCAAACATGAGCTCTGGTTTTCCCTAAAGAAAAAAAAGAAAGAAAGAAAGAAAAAATAATAGTAATAAGAAAGAAAAAAAAAACTCAAGCCATTTTATAATCCGGAACTGAACTTGAAGGAAACTCCAAAGCTTCAGCAGCTGCTTCTAATTAAACACTGCTTTATTCCGCATCTTCCTGCTCGTGAACGCCGGGACGCCTCGCGCGCACCCGTTTCTTTTCTTTATAATTGAATCATTAATTAAATTTCTCTAATTAAGTTATTTCCACCAGCTAGTCCCCCTCCAAAAAAAACCCTTTAATCCTCCTTCTGTTTGTTTGTTAGTTTGTTTTGGTGAACGCCCCTCACTTCTCCTTTAAACAGGTACGACGTCGCTCCGCTCTGCTTCTCGTTCGGGACGCGCTCCGGGACGCTCTGCTCTCGGCGCGGGCGCGTGAGCGCGGGGGCGCGCCGGCTGTACTTTCGGAGAGGCTGTGGATTCCGCGCATGCGCACTTTCATCCCTCCGTATTCCAAAAGGATGAGGATGTTTAGAGTAGGAGTGACCACACGGTCCTAACGCCCCCCTGCTCCTTTTTTTAATTTTTTGCCGCTTCTTGTTGTTGTTCTTGATTTTCTTCTTCTACTTCTTCATCATCTTCAGTATTTACAGAAAAGAGTGAGCAGTGCTCTTGCTTTGCCGCAGATTACAGAGTACCATAACACTAAAAGGTGTTGTTTGTTTTTATTTTGTAAAAAATATAAGTACATATTATTGAGGGAAGCTGCGATACCTGGACAGACGAGCACGTCACGTGACAGACGGGTGAAGCACGCTCAGTTACGCACACGTCACATCAAACCAACTCCTCCCTGCATTTTACCCTTCATTCATTCATTCATTCATTCATATATTCATTCATTCAATATTTTTTTAATTAATTTAGTTATACGTTGATTTATTCATTCTTCAAGAAATACAGAAAGAAAGAAATGCAGAAAGGAAAAAATGCAAAAAGAACAGAAGGAATAGAAATCCATGAAGAAATATAGAAAGAAAGAAACGCAAAAAAAGAAAAAGAATGCAAAAATGGCAAAAGAATAAATGCAGAAAAAGAAAATTCATGAATACATTCATTTATGCTTTCATTCATTCTCCTTTTTCTTCTTATATTCTATTGCTATTATTGTTTTCCGATCATCATTATTAGTTCTTTCTATATATTTATTTATTATATATTTATACCTCAGTGGTTAAGGCTCAGGGTTACTGAATATAAGGTCAGGGGGTTTATGCACCAGCACCACCAAATTGCCACTTTTGGGTCTTTGAGCAGCGCCACTTATCCCCATCTGCTCCAGGGGCACCGTACCATGGCTGCCCTTTCGCACTGACCCCAGCTTTCTGACCACCAGTTCAGGAGTTAAGATTCTGGGTTACTGATCGGAAGATCGGGGGTTCAATCCCATTATCAATATAATGAAACCTTCGGTTGCCAAATGTTTCAGCAGCAATTCAGAAGCAGTTTTGTGTTATATCACACGGAGGAAGAAAATGCGCCATGTTTCCGGTCTTAACTGTCCACACAGGAATGTCGACAACAATCGAGCATTCGACGCTGAATAAAACTATGTGCTCTCGTCACTCGGGTTCGACCGGATTGTCCTCTCTGTTCGTCCCGACTTCCCGTGACTCCAGTCCTCCTCAACACAACAGTTCACGTCTGACAGGTTTTACACACAGCAGGGCCGGTCCATGAAACAGACGTGTGCTATGTGTCCTGGGCTGTGACCAAATACCAATTCAAATTCCACAGGATGACAAACAAGTAAACAGGAGGACCATGTTTTGGTTCTGATTAGATAATAATATCACTGACCTGAAGACTGACACCGAGCGGTCAGATTTTGTCAGTGATATCCAATCTGTTCAGATCCATCAGAAATCCGTAATCAGTAATATAATAATACCACATAGGACAACTAAGACATCCAAATGTGTTCCAGCATGACAATGCCCCTGTGCACAAAGCCAGCTCCATGAATGATAGGCTTTACATGTTTTATGTAGCTGATGTTATATTATGTAACACCAGGGTCCTGGAGAAATGGTGTTTTATTTCACTGTTATAATGGTTCCAACAGCAATTCCTCCTCCACACCACAAGGGGGAACCCTCACCAGAATTTTGAGCGCTTCCAGGTCAATTAACAACAACTCTGCAACTTAACAACTCTCTAAATGTGTTCAGTAAGCACATGGTCAGTTGTCCACAAACTTTTGTTCGCATATTGTCTCTTTATTTGCTTAATTCATCTGCGTCATTATCGCTCGCACGACAGCACTTTAATTACAAGCGATTTGCAAGTCAAATGTCGGAAAACACCACCATTCGAAACGTGTAGACGTGGTGCTCTGTGTTGTACTGTATGTTCTGCGCTAACTTAATATAACAACATCGAACCAAAGCTTCTGCCTCACACACATTTTAAGCTGTAAACTGTGTGCATTCTTTCACAGAAGCGTGCAGCAAATACACCTCTCCAGGCCTCTGCAATCTGAGCTCTGCTGCTGCTGCTGATGAGAGAGAGCGATGATGTAACTCATCCAACCCCGATTTCCCTCCTGAAGGATGCTGGGATAAAGCAGCCTGGAGACACAGTGCTCAAGCCTGCTGCTCTTTTTTTTGGTTTGCTGACTAAGGACGAAAGCTCAGCACATCATTTGCCCGCAGGCTCGAGAAATGACGCGGTGAGAAAAACAACATACGTTCTGCACTTCGCTTTAATCCCGATCAGGACTCCTTAGACTAGAAAGAACAAAAAAGATACGAACGATGAATGCAGAAGGAAAGAAATGCAGAAAATAAAATAATTGCAGAAATGCCAAAAGAAAAAAGGAAAGCCTAAAGATAGAGAGATAGAAAAAAAAAAAAAATTTGCAGAAAGAAAGAAAAGAAACGAGGTAGAAAGAAAAAGCACAAGTAGAAAGAAAGAAAGAAAGAAAAGAAACGCAGGTTGAAAGAAAAAGCGCAAGTAGAAAGAAAGAAAAGAAAGAAAGAAAATAAAGAAAGAAAAAAGAAAAAAGAAAGAAAGCAAGAAAGAAACGCAGGTAGAAAGAAAAAGCCCAAGTAGAAAAGAAAGAAAGAAAGAAAGAAAGAAAGAAAGAAAGAAAGAAAGAAAGAAAGAAAGAAAGAAAGAAAGAAAGAAAGAAAAGAAACACAGGTAGAAAGAAAAAGCACAAGTAGAAAGAAAGAAAAAGAAAGAAAGAAAAGAAACACAGGTAGAAAGAAAGAAAGAAAGAAAGAAAGAAAGAAAGAAAGAAGAAAGAAAGAAAAGAAACGCAGGTAGAAAGAAAGAAAGAAGAAAGAAAGAAAAGAAAGAAAGAAAGAAAGAAAGAAAGAAAAGAAACGAGGTAGAAAGAAAAAGCCCAAGTAGAAAAGAAAAGAAAGAAAGAAAGAAAGAAAGAAAGAAAGAATGAAAGAAACAAAGAAAGAAAGAAAGAAAGAAAGAAAGAAAGAAAGAAAGAAAGAAAGAAAAGAAACACAGGTAGAAAGAAAAAGCCCAAGTGGAAAAGAAAGAAAGAAAGAAAGAAAGAAAGAAAGAAAGAAAAGAAATGCAGGAAGAAAGAAAGAAAGAAAGAAAGAAAGAAAGAAAGAAAGAAAGAAAGAAAGAAAGAAAGAAAGAAAGAAAGAAAAACAGGTAAAATCAGTATAAACAATTGTAGTTTCAGGCTACAACATAATATTGAAAAAAGAACAAATGAGGGGTCTGAATACTTTATGAATGCAGTGTGTGTAATTCCACGGTGGAATATGATGCAGGAATATATTCAGAAACAAAGCGGGTTCAACATGTTGCCATCTGAAATAGAAAATGGCCACGAGGCCCAGAAGAACCGCTCATAACCTGCACAACATGGTTTAAAATGAAATGTATCTGTAGTAGAGCAAAGGTTTGTCTTATGTAAGAGTTATAATATATTTATTTACATATTTCTTCTCTTTATATGGATATGATCTCACACTGTGAGGAGTGTGCATAGTGTAATTACTGAAGCGTATATGTAAATTCTCTGTATTACAGAAATGGCCTTTTGTGGGTCTTGAGATCTGATTTTTGCAAATACATATGTTTACAGTACTGTATATTGTGTAATGCGGTAACTGGATTAGTTGTGTATTGGTACCATTTTAGCACAAAAGAACTCTCAAATGCATATATACGTCTCCTGCTATAAAGCTCTTTAGAGCTCTAGCCCTATTGAACACCTTTGGGATGTTTGGAATGCTGACTGCACCCCCAGACCTCCTCATATCACCTACATCAGTACCTGAACTTTACAAACTTGTGGCTGAATGAATCTCCACAAACATACTCTAAAATCTAGTGGAATGTCTTTAGAGAATAGTGGAGGTTATTATAATAGCATATGGGAAATAATTGTGGAATGGGATGTTCAAAAAAAGCACATATCAATTGTATAGTCAGCAGTTTTACGAGTAAAAGAAACAGCATGTAGCATTGGTTATTGACCACTAGTGGCCGCTCTCGTAAAGACAGTGGACTGGAAGCTGGAAAAACTATCAGTATGGATTTTGCAATCTATCTATGGGTGCCTCAACCTTTATTACTAAGGGAAATTTTATTTTAAAAGCCAACCTATATTATCAAATACAGATATGAGTAAAACATATATTTAAAATTGCATTTTCAAAATACGCCATAGTTCAGCCGTTCCAAGTGGGGAGGCAGGCCGTTTTGGCCGTCTAGTCTTTGTGGTTTCTAGATTATGGGAACTGTTCATTCTTAGATTCTTCTTTATGAGAATGTTTGTGTTGAGACATTCTCTGTCATGATGACGGACATTTTTGTGCTACATTTTATAACATTACATCAGACCTGCATGTTTAAAAATCGTTGTATAAAAACGCAATATGTCCGCTTCATCTGATTTTGCAGTGTCAGTCGTGATGAGTAAGCTGTGCTCCGGTGTAAAGTTCAGCCCTGTTGCTTTTCCAATCCCTAGTTTCAACTATCATTGCCAAAATCTTGCAGTATACGAGAAAAATAAACATGTAACAAGTGTAGCTCACACGAAAGTCTCAGATCTTGCCCTGGGGAGTGAAATCATATCTGTTGCTCACTTTATATACAGAAAAAGACAAGCAAGAATGGAAAAAAGGGGGGTTTAATGGGATACAAATGTTGGGAGGATGAAAGCTGGGCTTTTATAAAGTGCAGAAGTTCAGCTCGAGGATCAGATTTGATAGGTGGAAAAAAAGATGAATGAATAACAGGTTTGGGGATGAGGATTGAGCTCTGGTATGTAAATAAAAAACTGGAATATCAAATGTACATCAGTATTCAGTGCCTTTACTCTGTATTTTGTTGAAGCAACTTTTAAATTTTTTTTTAGTATGACACAACCAGATTGGCACACCTGGACTTGGAGATTTTCTGCCATTCTTCATGGCAGATCCTTTCAAGCTGTGGACAGCACTTTCAGGTCTTGTAAGAGATCTTCAAGTTCGAGTTTCAATTTCAAGTTATTTCTATAGTGCTCTTCACTATAGATATGATGTGTACTTATCTCTGGGTCCAGGCTTCAGTCTTTTTTGCAGGTATGTAGATCTTCAATAGTTCAGGGCTCTTGCTGGGCCACTCTAGGATATTCACAGAGTTGTCCATAAGCCACCGCTGTGTTGTTTTGGCTGTGTGCTTGGGGTAGCTTGGAGTACAGAGATATCCTCAATATAAAACCATCACTCAGGACCTCAGTCTGGGCCGACATTTCAGCATGACAGCTGTCCCAGCAATCAGACTGAGGTCCTGAGTGATGGTTTTATATTGAGGATATCTCTGTACTCCAAGCTGAATCTCCATTCAGCTTTCCTTCAACCCTGACCAGTTGCCAAGTCCCTGCTGCAAAAAAACATCCCCACAGCATGATGCTGCCACCACCATGCTTAATTTTTAGGATGGCGCCTGGTTTACTACAGACATAACGTTTAGAATTGAGGCCGAACAGCCAAATTAGACCTGGCTGTGTTTTCCGATACCACAGAAAAGCTTCTTAAACCAGTGTTAAAGCTAATTCTGGCTCTGATGGAGAAGTTGTTCTAGTCAAGGATACATTCTACTTTGCAGGTATATTTGTGGGTGGTGTTAATTGTGCAACATTATTTTTTAAAGGATGCTCTAAGCCCTTGTATAGCGCAATATACTACAAGTGCAAAAGTTTGTGGATTAGCAGACTTGAATATTTTATTTTGCTAGCATCAATTGTGCCAATAACTATTTTAACTTGCAAAGTGCAAATCACACAAATATTTAATATAATTAATAAGAAAAGAAATGGAAAGAATATTCTCTAACCATCCAACCAGTGTGTTCGAAATCTCCAAAAAGTCACATTCCCTTAATTTCATTAAAGCCAGAGCGTTATTACTCATGCTAATACACAGGCCATAGGTTTAGCTTCCATACGCTTGCACTTCAATTCATGCTAACGTCTATTGTATGTGTTCGAGTTGCCCTGAGGGGGATTCCGTCCGACCCGAATGTTTACGTGGAGACGCGCAATGAATCAGAGAGCCATCCTGGACCTGGTCCAGATCCACAGCCATAGATGGAGATAAAGGATTTGAAGGAAAAAAGAACAAAAGCAAAAGAGGAAGAAGAGAGAAGAAGAGAGACCCCGGGGGTGAAAAGGGTAACTTGATGTATAATTCTGCTCCGGGTATTTCCTCAACATCTAGGGTTTCAATCTCGAGAGTTTGACAGGAAACTGAATAATTTAAACCAGGCCCAGAAACTTTTAACACTACAGCTGCTTTAAGGTGCAGGAAAAAAGAGAGAAAGAGAGAGAGAGAGAGAGAGAGAGAGAGAGAGAGAGAGAGAGAGAGAGAGAGAGAGAGAGTTTTCCTATTGTGCCGATTTGTCATTCAGTTGCTTTTTGAACGTTCATGAATGAATGTTTCTGCATTATTTTTCATCTCGATGTTAGAAACAGTGTAGAAAATAAAACCTGTCTTCAATAATGCTTCGATCTGAAAAAGCAAAAGTTCAGACGACTTTCACGTTTCTGGAATCAGCAGCGCTCTCCGGTCTCCTCAAATATCTCCACGATTCCTGCCAAAGATAAATGGGAATCCTGCAGCAAAAGAAACACACAGAAGACTTCTGCCATAGACTCGTTTATCAGGACAAACATTCGACTGCTTTGTTTTTAAGAGCAGCGGGTTGATGTTTCAGTTCATGGTGGTCTAAAAAAAAAATCACAAAATGTAACTATTCTTTCTCAAACAACCCCCACCACCCCAGTCGCATACACACACACACACACACACACACACACACACACACACACACACACACACACACACACACACACAGGCTTTCTGTTAGAAGTATGCAAAGTCGACATACACTAGTGGATGTGTGGGTTGAGGAAGTTCAATTCTGTTGCTGTTACAGATCTGTGTGTGTGTGTGTGTGTGTGTGTGTGTGTGTGGCTGGTACTTTCACCAGAGGGAACCATCATCAGGTTTGGTTCCTATCGCAGATGTACACTTCCTCCAACCAGGACTGTAAAACAAAAGAAGAGGAAAGAACGATGGCTGGTGAATATCTATGATGCGTCTCATGGTTTTTGATTTGATCGTCGAGGCACATGGCTGCAGTTAATGCTTTGGGTTGCCGATTGGACGGTCAGAGGTTCAAGCTCCAGAATTGCCAAGCTGCCACTGTTGCGCCCTTGAGCATGGCCCTTAACCCTCTGTGCTCCATCTGACTCTGAATTAAGCTTCCTAACATTGTTGTTATACAAGAAAGAATTTCACTGTGCTGTAATGTACAGCTTTATGCTTTAGGGAGCATGAAGAAAATCCTGACTGCATCGCATATATTAAATTGTAGAGCTGCACTGTGTGAGGACCAGAGTTCAAAAAGCTGAACACACACACACACACACACACACACACACACACACACACACACACACAGTATTCACCCAGTACTGCAATAAGGATAAAGAGCTTATGCTGCTGGCAAATTATGCCTTCTGCTAATAAGCTGAATGTTCATGTGGCTGATGTGCGCATGTACACACACACACACACACACACACACACACACACACACACACACACACACAAACACACACACACCTTTAAATTACCTGCACAGCATTTGGCAGACGGCACCTAGAACCAGTTACTATGCTCTAATTTTATACACCTGAGCAAATAATAGTTAAGGGCCTTACTCAAGAGCCCAGCAGTGTCCACTTACATGTACAACAACACATAGGACACCATGCACAGGGAGGTTGCCAGGTGGCAAGAGCACCTGCCCCTCTGCCCTCATCGGCTGAGGTGCCCCTCTCATCAGCCCACAATAAATAATGTGTATTAGCGGATCATACAAGATGAGGTTATCAAGATATTTCAGGACATATTACCAAAAAAATCTAAACGTAAAACAGTAAATAGTTTGTGTGATTATCAGCAATGTGTAATTGTGATATTCTATCAAATCATCACATCAAAGTCTGAAACTATTTGTATGAGTAGTAAGTAGTTATTATTAGACTGAGCTGTCTTCTCTTTTAATGGTTTATTTGTAAGAACTGGATGATTTGTATTAACAATCACACAATTCATTCCTTTTCCCAAAACATACAACACTTTCCCTCAGTGAACTAAGAGAGGTAATTCTTGAAAAATGTCTCCATCTACTGGTAGCAGCGTGACATATCAGGCATTTTCTCGGCCTTGTGTAACGTAATAACCAAGCCTTTAACACTACACAGACAAAAGTATGTAGACACCTGACTTTTCCAGCCACGTGCTTCTTCCCCAAACTGTTACCACAAAATTGTCCCTTCACTTGAACTTAGAGAATGTTCCAGCATATCAATGTGCACAAAGCCATCTCCATGAAGATATGCTTTACACTGTGTCGGAGTGGAAGATCTCCTGCTATAGAGCTCCAGCCCTATTGAACTCTTTTGAGATGAATGTGAAAGCTGATGGCACCCCAGGTCTCCTCACCCTCATCTACATCACTACCTGACTTTACTAATACCTTTGTGGCTGAATGAATCTCCACAAATTTTCACAAGCACACACCAGCAATCAGCTGACGAATCAAAAGATTTAGAAAGCAGCTGTTTTGAGCTGAATCAGATCCGTGGAATAAACAGTAAGTTCAAGTAAAGCTGCCCAAGAAAGATATCAATATTAAACTATAGGGTATGTATGACTTTTTTTTTTTAATTAAATCAAAGAAAAAAGTTTTGGCTTTCTTTTGCATTGTCTGGTTTCCTCCCACCCCACTAAAACACTAGTAATTAAGTACTGGTGTAGTGACTACTGTGAAAGTGGTGGTTTGTTTAGGATGTATGGGTTTAAGTGATAAAGTATAAAGAGGCGTTTGCTGATGAATAAATTCAAGTTTATGTACAGTTTGTTTTCTCACCACCAGAGGGCGGTGGTATTTAAAGCAGTGCTGGTGTAAATATTCTAATAGGAAAGAAATCATGTAATGCTCAGTTTTAGTAATCATATAACTGCCCGACTAATAAATCATAACCATCATCAGGTACGTTCAGCACGTATATCTTCAAGTGCACCAAGTAGAAGATGCTATAGACCATGACTGATGTGGAGAGAGAGAGAGAGAGAGAGAGAGAGAGCACCTGAAATTTATCACAGACATGAATTAGGAAGAGTGGAGATAAAGCCAGAATCGCCTGCTGTGAAACAGCTATATTTAGACATCATGAAGTCTGAGGATCAATATGTCACTGGTTGATGAAATATCACCTTTTAAATAATAAATATATATGTTTTTATTTTCATTATTATGTAGTTATTTTAGTCCTGAGCAAACTCATTTTGAACCAATTCACGTTGTGCGTATATCAAATATGGAATAATATGATAAGTTAAAGTAAATTTTATTTAAAAATAAATAAATATATTTTTAAAAATAATCTAATTGTAAAATTGACTTAAAAAAGTAGAAATATTGATGGTTAGAAATCAGAAACTCCAGTAAACAATCCTAATTGACTCAGTTAGTTCTTTTAATTGGAAAATAAAGCTGTGTTCAGCTCATAAAGGAGTAAAGGCATGCTTTTTATCTACTGTATATAATATTACTTATTATTATTATTGTAAATAAAATAAAAAAAGAAGTTAAAGAATCCCTGCTAATCAGACTCACCAGAATAGACGCCGCACTGTTGGTGCGTGACGTCATCAACCCGCGACCGGTTCCAACATGGCCGCGTCCTTCAGCGGCGTGTTTTGTTTCTAGCACAAATCCATGTCATGTCATGAGAGCGTAAGGTGAATTTAACGATGAACTTACTTTGTTCATAGTGAAAGGAAACTGGAGATCTACAGATCATGGAGAAAAAGGAGTTTATCGCATCGCTTGTGGTAATAATATAACATTTATGTTTGTCTTTGGATCTTCTAATGTATAATTTACTGTAGTAATGTTGTTATTCCTCCTGCTTCTGTTTTCTTAAATTATTTAAATGTATTTGTTTATTAGCTTGTTTTTTTTATCTGATTTGGATTTAATATATATAATGTGTTGGGTCTTTCAGCTCTTTTTTATTATTTTGACTACACCATCTTATTGTAAATATAAACAGGACCAGTCAAATGTTTGGTCACACCTTCTCCTTCAGTGTTTTTTATTATTGTAACATTAAACTTTGATACTGAAGACATCCAAACTATGAAAGAACACGTATGGAATGATGTCGTTATAACCAATATGTTTTCTAAGTCAGTGTAGGTTTATTGCCTATAAGTTAGTTCCTTATAAATGTTTATCCCTGATGAACAAACCAGCGAAGACTGTGGAAAGAAAAAAATCCATAAGATGGTACGAGGAAACCACTTTTTGCTTTGATGAGCGCTTTGCAGCCAGCCTCATCAGGTAGTCACCCTGAATGACCTTCCAACAATCTTGAAGCAGTTCCCAAATGTGTTGAGTGCTTGTTGGCTGCTCTTCCTTCACTCTTTGGTTCACATCTCACCTGGTTTTAGATTGGGTGATTGTGGAGGACAGGTCTCCACAATGTGTTTGGGGTCATTTTCCTGTTGGAAAATACATAATGGTTCCACTACGTGCAAATGGGATGGGATGGGATGTCATGTTACTGCAAAATACTGTGGTAGCCATGCTGGTTATTTGTGCCCTCTATTTTGACCAAATCACCAACAGTGTCACGAGCAAAGTATTGTATGCTTTAAAAAGAACAACGATCGTAACAGATCTATGGTTTATCCAATTATTAAAGCTATTGGGACGGATTGTCAGATCCATTCAACATGTTCTTGATGTGTAAATTGTCCCTGGAAAATGGGGATTGGGGCAAAACTTATTTCAAGTGCCTGTGATCATTCCTGAACAGTTCTGAATATGGCTGACAAACTTTATTTTCTTTTTGTAACACATTTTAGATTTACAGTAAAGTATTTCCTGTAGAGTTTCTTTAACTCTGTTTAATATTAGTCAATCAGTAAATCGATCAAATTGGGGGTATCCGGGGCAGATACTTGGTTCCAAGCACGTAAATCTGGTTCATCTCCCCTTGTTTTCCTTCTGCAATTATTTGGAAACGTCTCACTTCTATATTTTCTGTCTCCCAGGCTGGAGGTTGTGCAGGTATGTGCGTAGACCTCACACTCTTCCCCCTGGACACTATTAAGACTCGTTTACAGAGTCAGCAGGGCTTCCACAAGGCCGGGGGCTTCAGGGGCATCTACGCCGGTGTGCCTTCTGCTGCCATAGGATCTTTTCCAAACGGTAAACTTCACGAGATTTTTATGTAACTCGCAAGACCCAAAAAACAAGAAGAGTCTCTCTGTGTGAGCTCATGTAGTAAATTGTGGATGTGTATATGTTGGGTTCTAGCCGCTGCCTTCTTCGTCACGTATGAAAGCACCAAGTCGGTGCTCTCCGGCTGTTTCTCTGCACCCATGGCTCCGGTCACACACATGATTGCGGCGTCGCTCGGAGAAATCGTACGTTTCCTCTTTCTTCACTTTTCTGTTCTTCTTACAGTCACTTAGACACCAGAGGGATTAATGTTCCTGTCTGGGTCATTTAATAAAAAAAAGTTGCTCTCCCTGTTCTTCGCTAGAGGACAATAAACTCTGTCAGAATTAGTGAGCTAAAATAATGAAGATAATAGTGCTACAGTGATGATCCACTCTATTGAATTCACAACACTGGCTCAATGAATCGATTCAGTTTGGTTCTTTGAATATTTTGATTAAAATCTGTGTGTGTTACATTTAAATATGTAATTGTTCTACAAAATGTTCTACAAAACTGTTTTACTTATTTCAGCGGACATTAACAAATATCTTCATTCCATCCTTCATTCATTCACTCCCTCGATATGCAGAATTGTCAGGATTCTACCTTTTGAGAGAGAGAATTGAAGCTGAATACAGACCGCTAAAGAATCAATAGCCGCTAACCAGGAAGTGTATAATATATAATATGTATTATATATAATACCTCTCCACACCTACACATTCCCATGATGCAACACTCCTGATCAAGTTTGTGTAAAATAGTTTTAGGTTGTATGTATATAGTGAGCAGTAATGAAGCTGGTGCTGGTTTGAATACGAGTTGAGGACGGGGTCAGCCCTCACTTTAACCCGTTGCCTGTTTCACAGGGACTCAGGCACTTCAAAGCGCAGATTTAGCGGCGCCGAGCCGAGTCTGTATCTCTGTGTGCTGGGAAGGAGCTTCTCCAAATCCTGTAATCTGAGGTGTTAGGGATTAAAGCCCCTGAACTCTTCCCGAGAGCGAGACGAATGCGTTTCATCAGGAGGAAAATGAGGTCGTCTCGCAGTCTTCGCAACAAAAACCCGTTTGGTTTGTTT
Source organism: Silurus meridionalis (assembly GCF_014805685.1). Taxonomy (NCBI): domain Eukaryota; kingdom Metazoa; phylum Chordata; class Actinopteri; order Siluriformes; family Siluridae; genus Silurus; species Silurus meridionalis. Next base: position 15,851,488 of record NC_060902.1, read on the forward strand.
GTAGCGCTCACTATTGGACTTTCCACATTATACAGAGAATATTATCATGTCTGCTTCTTTCTCACTCGACCTGAATGTTGGCTGAACTCGTAGCTCTGGGATTTCTACAAAACTTTAACGGGCTCTGCGCTGCCTACCATGTTGATCAAAAGCAGGCCGAGTTCTGCACTTTAGAGCTTCAGAGACTGAACTCTTCGCCTCTGAACTTACTGCAGAAGTCACAAAAAACTTCGGTAATTGTGTGGGGGGTTTTTTTGTTTGTTTTTTCTGTAATTAAAACAAAGTTTTGCGGCCCGTTTCATTCTAGTAGTTGCGTCTCTGACCTTTTCTTATACTTTTAATAATACTCATAATTATTTAACTAATTATAAGAGCAATTATATTTAATAGCCAGTTAGTTAAAATGTTGAATAAAATAATAATAATAATAGATTATTAATAAGTTATTAATAGGTTATTCATTTAAAATTCAACTCGATTGTATTTCTAGAGAACAAATATAAAAAAGTGAAATAATAAAGTGATAAAAATAAATAATCTGAAGGAGGTGATGAGCAAGAATATAAATGAAAATATGTAATAAATTGTGTAAAATTATAAATATGTATTGTAATTCACATACATTGCTTTTGTATGTAGTGTATTTACTTTTTCTAGTAATAATTGTAATATATTTCAATGTATAGGGGTTACTCGGTGAAGGAAGGGGTTACTCGGTGAAGGAAGGGGTTACTCGGTGAAGGAAGGGGTAACTCGGTGGTAAAGATGTTGGACTTCTGATCAAAGGTCATGAGTTTAAAACCCATTCCCACTAAGATGACACTGCTGGCTCGTTAAACAAGGCCTTAATCCTCAGCTGCTGAGTTGTATGAATGAAAATGGCTCTGGATGAGGGCATCTGCCAAATGCTGTACATGTAAATCAAATGGTTGATGGGCAGGAAAGAAGAACGGAAAGAAGGATGAAAGGAGAGAAGCGGAAAGGCAAAGGTGAAAAGAAGGAAAGGAAGAAGAAAAATGAAAAACCGAGATACAGAATAGGTACAAAGGGAGAGAAGAATAAAGGGACAGTAAAAAACAAATAAGTGAGAAGGAAGTAGGAAATAAGTGGAAATAGAAAGTAAAAGAGGAGTATTTGACAGTTAATTGGCTGGGCGGGAAAGAAGGATTAAAGTAGAGAAACAGGAAAGCAAAGGTGGAAAGAGGAGAAGGGAAGAGAGGAGTGAATGGGAGAGGAGAAACTGAATGGTGGATGAAAGGATGGTGTGAGTGTAGGAAAGGGGTGAATAAGGAAGGAGAGACACAGGAAGGCAGGTGCAAAGTGAGAGGAAAATTGAGGAATAGAAAGAAGGAATAAGGGACGGTAAAAAAACACAAAGGCCCAAGGAATGAGAAGGAATGAAAGAGGTGGGGAAATAGGCAGAACAGCAGTTTAAGTAAAGGTGTAGTAAATTGCCTGGGCAGGAAGGAGGGAGGGAAAAATGAGTGGTGAAAGGAAAGGCAAGAGAATGTAGGAAACAGGAGAATAAGGAAGTAGAGTGAGAAAGGAGGAAGGAAGACAAAGGCCAACCAGATTGCAGTATGCAAATGAAGGGCTGGTCTAATAGGTAACGGTGGGCGGGGCAAATCTAATTAGCTTAATCATGGATTTCAACATCATATTTGCGTTATGGCTCTTGCCGTGTGTGTGTGTGTGTGTGTGTGTGTGTGTGTGTGTGTGTGTGTGTGTGTGTGTGTGTGTGTGTGTGTGTGTGTGTCTCCACATTAAAGAATGCCCTGGATGATAGGCTGTGTCAGGTATAGAGCAGGCCGTTATCTAGCCATTACGTGAGATTTATCTTCCTTCCCGATCGCACGGCGTTCCCTCCACGAGCTCATTTGTCAAGCCGACGGATTCCCGAGCGCGGAGAGGAAATATACCTTGTGCCCTTTTCACCTCAGAGGACTCGCTGGCATCTGCCCAACGTGCCACAGTGTATACGCCCCACCTCGACCCGGAGTGAGCGGCGGCGGCGGCGCGTGATTTATCACTCGGAAAAGCGCCTCTCGAATTCACCCAGCACGTAGAGGCGTCCGGACCGCGGGGGTCAAAGTGTAGGCAGATGATCCAAATATGAACTGGCAGATGGAAAATGTTATGTGTCTGCATAAGTAATGGCGCTATTACAGTCCAAGCGGAGGCTGTCGTGGCTAGATATTGCTTTTTTTTTTCTTTTCCATTGGCAGATGGATGCTCGAAGGCAGCGCTGCCCCCTCAGGGAGAGCTGCAGGTGAGGTAGAATAGATTTTTGTTTTGTTGTTTTTAAGAGCAGCACCTTGCAGGAGCTCGTGGTGTCTGTTGGAACGTCGAGTGGCACTGAGTCTTTCGTTTGCGTCTCTCGAAAAGCAGGATGTGATCTGGGAGACGGGGACCTACGCTTCAGGCTGATCTTATTCCTCGCTTCTTATTGCCTGACGTCTCGTCGTTTTATTTTTGAGACAAGAACCCGTAGATTGGAAAAACATATCCAGTGCAGAAACAGTTTTATTTGTTCCAAAAGTGTGAAACAAGAAAACAATAAATGAATAAGGCAAACTATTTGAATAGCAAATAAGACATAAAAAGAAAGGGGAGAAGAAGGAAGGAGAACGATAAAGTAATTCCAAGAAGGATATGTGAAGGAAGGTGGGAGACAATAGAGGGAATGAGGGAAGGAGAGATAGAAGAAGGAACAAAGGTGAAAGTAAAGAATGATGGTGAGGGGAAAAGGAAAACAATTCAGAAAGGAGAGTGTGAGATTGAGAAGCAATGATGAGATGGAGGAAAGAAGGAAGGAGAAAAACAAAGGAGGAATGGAGAAGCGAAGGAGTGAAGTGGTGGAAAGGCGAGAAAGTAGAGTGAAAGAAGGAGACGGATGAATTAAGCGAAATGGAAAATTAAGGTAGAAAGGAGAAGAGAAGGAATGAATGAATGAGAGGGAGGAAAACAGGAAAGAAGGAAAAATGATGAAAGGAAGGACAGAAAGTAAGGAATGGAGAGAAAGGAAGAAGAGAAAACAAAGAAGGAAAGTAATAAATGGAGGATGGAAGAAGAGATCCAGGGACGATGGGTAGAAGGAGAGAAGAGAATGAAGGGTGGAAAGAAGGCAGAAGAAAAAGTGAAACACAAAAGAGAAAAGGAGTGAAGGAATGAGAGAGGTAGGAGATATGTCGAAAAACGGATAAAGGAGGAGAGATAAAGGGGGGGAATGAGGGGCAGCCAGGAAGGAGAGAGAAAGAAAATAGGGAAAGAAGGAATATATCGATCACTTGAACTTGGAGACCCAAAACTGCAGCCAGCTCCATGAAGATCTGCTTCACATGGGTTGCAGTGAAAGATCTCCTGAGAGGAGAACACCTTTGGGATTAATGTGATTGCTGACTCCACAAATCTCCACAAAATCTAGTAGAACATCTTCCCAGAACTGTGAAGCTTCTTATAACAGCAGATGGAGACATGTGGAATGAGGTGTTTAAAAAAGCACATACCCACCATATGTTCAAGTGTCCACCAAACTTTTGTCTGTAGAGACAGAAATTGTCTTTATAAAGACAAGAAACTCCTTTTAGCTCTTCAACGTCACTCAGCATCTTCTTTCCTTGTGGGCCACTTTGTTTGCTCCAGTATGAAGTGCGAAGTCCTGTCAGATATCCGGCATCTAATTATTGCTGCTGAGAGTAAATAAAGATGAATCGCTGCATAATTCATCATCCAGTAAAGAGTGTTCCAGTTTATTGCCTGCGCAATATTATTATATTATTGTTTTTATGCCAGGAATAAGGAAATATCGCCAATCTGGCAACCCGGGTCCTCCTTTTGTGCCACTTCACAGCTTTGTGCAAATGATTCAGAAATAAACAATGGCTCTAATTTATTTGCTGTATTATAATACCCCTCAGGAGTAGCTTTGAAATTGCCTTTCGCCCCAACCCACCCCTAACCAGCCCCTACCCCCCCCACACCCGGCTTTCAATTAAAGCACGAATTGCTTGTCATATCCACTTCCCTTCCTGTTTAGTGCCGTCATTATTGATCCTTCCGAGGACTAAAGGAAGGAGACGTGATGCACGGTGCCTCATAAAACAATGACTCGGACGGTAACGAGCTTGAGGACGTCTTCTGACAGCTTGTTCGAACCAACGTGCAGTGGATGCGTCAGGCCACAGAGTGGCGCTCTCGCTACATGGAAGTGTCATTTCATGCCCTTTAAGATCTCAGGTGTTTGGTTTATTCTGGTGTTTTTCTGGGTGATGTGAGAGATTGGAGATATGTGGATGGATTGGTGGACTGAATGAAGAATTGGTTAGGTGGTGGATGATTTGGTGTACTGGTCAGTTGGTATGATGATGGACTGGTGGATGTACTGGTGAAGTGGTGTTTGTATTGGTTGATGCATGAGGACTGGTGGATTAAAGATTTGGTGGATTAGTGGACTGGTGTTTGGTTTGGTTGACTGTTTTATGGACGGGTGGATGGATTGATGGACATAAATAAAAGCACCCTTTTAAAAGAGCACAAGTTGAGTCATAGTCTGAAAGGTCCCCTGATTTGACAATTGTAATCAAATCTGTTTACATGTTGATTTTTAATTTATTTAAACCTGTGACACACCTTTATAACCAGTGCTTCATCATCTCGTATTTTCTGAAAGTATTTTAGGTTCTTTGAGGCTCTTCGAATGGTCCGATTGCATACGGTATACATCGATAAGTACCGGTGGTCAAATGCATCATGAAGATCTCCTGTGAATGAAAAGCACAATTTACACTAGGTGATTGATGGGAAAGTTAAGTACGTGATATCAGTATGTGATATTTTCACGTATGTTGTCTTGTCTCCCACGTGCAGGTCGCATGTCTGATCCGAGTCCCAACCGAAGTGGTAAAGCAGAGAACTCAGGCCTCCCCGTCTCTCCACACACACCACGTCCTGCTAGCCACTTTGCGTGAAGAGGTGTGTGTACACGTGTGAACACACACACACACACACACACACACACACACACACACACACACACACTGTTTCTTTCTCTCTCTTTTAATAGATACTCACAGACACCATACACAATATCCATATATATTCCTTACTTTCATTGTTATATATGTACGTTATTTTGGTGTGCAGGGGGTTTGGGGACTCTACAGAGGATTTGGCAGCGCAGTACTCCGAGAGGTAAGAATTTCCATTTACTTATTTATGTCTAATATCCACATATACCAGTCCTGAGACTTTTTACATAATGTCTTTGGAATGTGATTGCGTGGCAGGGTTTCCTCAAATGTTCCTAAATGCACACACCAAGTTGCAAAACTGAGCAGAGCAATCAACCAAAAAGTTTTGTATCCTGGAGTATTGATTTGCTCACGTGGGAGCCCCCGCAGGCTCCTTTTCACTGAGGTCTGAGCTCTGTTTTCGTTTTTACACTCATCCTGTATTAGAAGTGTGTCTAATTAATTAGAAATGAAAAAAAGACGGGGCGAGAGGTGAAATTAAGCAGCTTCGTGATGAGGTCTCCCTGTGATACAGATCACTCGTCTTCCGCTCTGACTTGTGCTCACGCGCCCTTTGATGAATCCTGGTGCGTGGTGTGGTAATGCGTTAATGAAGGCTGACAGAGAGGTACACTTTTCCATTCTCTTTCAAAAGCGAGAGAGAGAGAGAGAGAGAGATTGGACTTTATCATGTCACAGTAACAAGTATAAAAAGAGAACTTTTGGTCTACATGAAGGTGACTTCGTGTGGGTGTGTGGGTGTGTGTGGGTGGTTGGGTGGATGTGTGTGCATACACTTCCACACCGCCAGTGATCTTGTACCTATTTTCCGCCTGGCTTAACCCACAATATTCCATCTGGACATGCCGTTTGGGGCAAGGGACAGCACGGCTGTGTAATTTCTCCGGAGCTTTCAGAATAAATGAATACATTTGGATGGCAGCGGAACGATTTCCCAGCATGCCACAGGCTCGGGGCGAGAAGCCGGTGGGATGGTCCTGACGATGGACAGTGACGTGTGTCACAGAGCTCATTTTTCAGGCCTGTCAAGTTTGTTTAATCTGAATGTCTTTAATTAGAGTAGCTTTTATTTGGTTAATTGATAAAGGAGGTTTCTGTCTGCATCCAGCAAGCAGTGCTGACCTGGGATCAGTCTGAAAGGCCAGACCAAGATTATTCAGGTAGACATGATGTTACATAATTGTGGGCCGTTTGTTTCTTGTCCAGTTGATCGGTACTGATGAAGATCTCAAGATAGGGATGGACGGACGTTATGGGTGGATAGACAGACCACAGCTTCAAAGGATGAATAGCTGAACTACATCTGGAATGATTGATTGAATGGGTTGGATAGATGGATGGACTGATGGGTGGTTAGGTAGTCCGCAGCTCGGAAGGATGAATGGATTGATGGTTGGATGGATAGACAGACCACAGCTCATAAGGATGAATAGTTGAACAACATCTGGAATGCATGGTTTGATGGATGGATGGATGGATGGATGGATGGATGGATGGATGGATGGATGGATGGATGATCTGATTGTGAAATGTGTAATTATTATGATGTAGTAATGATCCCAGCTGGGATTCATGTATAGATGGATGGGCAACACCTTGAATAGATGGATGATTTTGGATAGATGGATGGACAGGCAACAGCTTCAAAGGTTTAATAGCTGAACTACATCTGGGATAGATGGATGGATGGATGAGTAGATGTACTAATCGATTGGGTGTATAGGTAAGCTGGGAGAAAAGTAACTTTTTAAGACGTGGTTTGCTCAACACAATATCGGAAAAATCATTGGCACTAGATGAATAGATGGACTCTAAGTAGGATGAGTGAACTGATGGTGTAAAGTTGGATTGAGTGGGTCAGTTGCCGGATTACACCTAGCGTAGATGGAAACACATGAATTAATACAGTAGCCCAGACAGCCCAGTGGTGTAAGTACTGATAGTTGTTTTATTAAATGACTGGTATGAATTCTATTGGCTGATGATGCTGAAGTTTTCCAGGGAAACTTGTGAAAAATATTGCAGTTTAATTGAGATTCAGAGATTGTTCAGTTCTTTATCATGCCAATAGAGGGCAGAATAGGCTTAACCCTGAGAGGTGATAAGGATCAGCTGGAAAGCCCTCTGGATCGATTTCAACTTTTAAAAATAAAGCTAATTAATCTAATGGGTCACCAGGAGTTGAATGCTAATTACGCCTGCATCGATGAACTTTTGTTTTCTTCGCCGTTTTCAAAGTGAGTTGTTTGGAGCTTTGGTAAAGGAGAGAACTTTCTTGAGTTGTAATGAATCCGAGCATTAGACAAAAGGGAGAGGCGATATCGGAGCCGCGGCATTCAGGAAAGCCGGCCATGATTAATACGAAGTCTTCTTGTCCCGATCTCTTCATACCTGTGTGAGTTAGCAAGGCTTTGCCCCGCAGCGCTTGAACTGATCAGACGTTAGGATAAGAAAGGAGGGAGAGGAGAGGAGAGGAGAGGAGAGGAGGAGAGGAGAGGAGCTGAGCTGGCAGCACTAACTCTTAAAGAATGTTGTTATGAAACACCTCAGCCTGGAGCGCTGGTCCTGCCAGAAATGATCCTGAACCACAGTCCAAAACTCCACAAAATCATACATGATTCGTTTATGATTACACTGCTGGCTTACGCAGCGAGGCTTCTGACATGAACGAGTCGTGATTTGCTTTTTTTCACTACTTTATTAGGGTCTTAGTGACTTGGTTTAAGTTTATTTCAGGACCTGAGATATGTCAAAAGAAACGAAACAGTGATTTATACCATGATCGTATGATATAAGGAGAATAACCCATTTGAAAGGTACAGTTTGTTTGGTAAACTGGTAGAGTGGAATTTGGTGGGTATAATATAATAATAATAATAAAAAAAAAACTTTTTGATTTGTTTATTTCCATTGTTTTGACTTTGGTGGTCTTCAGTTTTCCAACACATTTTAGTAGGTACCTCGGTTTTGAAGTCACGTTTGGTACAGTTTGGAATGCAAAGACATAAAAAAAGAAATGCAAAACATAAAATTGCTTGTCTTATTTTATTAATGTTATTTATTATTTTTTACGTGTGAACATCAACAGTTTGCATTTTTAAAAACTATTCAAAATTTTGGTTTAAAAAAATGTGGGTTAAAAAAAATTAATTTATGTACACTTTTTTTTACAATATTGATTAAATAATCAATTAAATAGGCACAAATTAAATAAATGAAAATATTTTATTATATAAAACCCATTTGGGTATTACAGATGTGTGTGTGTGTATATATATATATATATATATATATATATATATATATATATATATATATATATATATATATATATATATATATAAAAGTTTTCTTTTTAATTTCCAAAATATATGCTCTACTTAACAGTTCTACTAATTTCGGTATACTTTAACAAACGTCTGCATTTTACGAAACACACAATAGTTATTTATTTATTAATTCAATTTACTCCTAAATGAATTCCTTTCTTTCATCATGAATTAAGATATAAATGCTTAATAAACGTTCCTGAGCTCTTGGTGGAAATGAAGACATTACGCTTTTCCTCACTGATAAGAAAGACACCAACATGTTGTAGGCGTCTATGAGGTCATGCTTATACTGCAGAATAATTAGTGGGTGCGAATGGGCCGTGAATAATTGGAGAGAAAATACGAATTAATAAAAGAAACGGCTGGTCACATGAGATCCTCTAAACCTGAGTTGTACTGAGGTGGAATAGTTTTTCCAGGTGCACGGCTGTCAAATCAATCAAGTGTCCTACGCTGAATAATGAACCAAATATCAGGTTTGTGTGTTTGGTTTCGGGATTGCAGTCGAGTGTGTTCTTTAAATCAGCAATGTATGGGGGAGGGATAGTTTCATTTCCTTGTGAAGATGGTGACATTTATCATCTCTCACATGGAAACTATTAGTTGTACAGAGATGAGCTCGCATCCTCCGTCCCCCAATGGCTAGTTGACCCTCAGGCCAGGTCACCCAGAGGGGGTTAAAGCCCAGCTGAGGACAATTTTCCTGAATTGCCCCCGTGTTTGTTCACCTGCAGTTTTTTTTTTTTGGCAACAGGTGGAAGAATGCGTTTTTTTGCTCTTGAGGAGGGTTTCAGCTATGTTGTAGCAGCATATATATATATTTTTTTATAGGTAATAGGGGTGAAAGGGGACATGTAATTCACGGTTCGGTACCTACCTCGGTTTATAAAGTTTAAGACAAATTCTTGAAGCTGTATATAAAACACAAAATAATCCATATCCTTAGACCGTCCTAAAAACGTTGGCGAAGAAAGGAAGTGGCAGCGAGGGAACGAATCGCGGCATAACAAATCGTGTTTCTGGTACGAATTGAGTAGCCACAGGGACACTGCGCTCAAAGTGGCACTTTATACATTCGTGAGGGAAATCAGATTTGAACTATGTTCCACACTTAAAACAAGAAAACCCTGTCCAGAAACAGTTTGGTTACGAATACGTGTACGGTTCTATTAGCTGGTCACGTTTTAATGTTGGGATTGTATTAGCATGCTGCAGTTCAGTAGAATTTCTCAAATCTGTCTGGTCAGCAGGTTTGTTTCAAAGCAATTAGTTTCTTGCGTCTCCACAATAACCCCTGCATAGAGACGTCTTCAAAGTCCTGTTATTTTTGGTCTTACGAACTACAAGAGGTACCTGTCTGTCTGTGGTGACAGGAACTAACCTCTTCAACGTGCTTCAACTGCCACTATACACGTATAAAAGGTGTCTTTCTTCAAACATGTCGTTCTGCAAAGGATTGTCGATAATTGTTTTCATTAAGTGTAATAAAATGAAACTTAATATTTAAGGAATTCAAATAAAGTATACTATACAAGTTATTGCACATGTAACAATTATTATTAATACATTGAAATTTTGGCACATAATATAAAGATATTAATATAATACAGATTATAGTACAGATAAGTTGTATATCATTATACAGATTGTTATATAATACAGGTTATATACAGATAATACAAGACATTATACAATAACTATATATTATAGAGCAGCTGTGTAGCACTCAGAGGGAGGAGTTATATGGTTTGATGGCCACAGGGAGGAATGATCTGTAGTGCATTGTTGTTGTTGGAGTCTGTTTCTGAACATACTCCTCAGTACAGTATACTGTATGTTTGCTGTACACAAGCACACTTCTCTTCCCAGCACCAACTGGGTGGTGCACACGTCTTTACATTTGTGTGTTTGTATCCAGTGACCCGTCCTGCCCTTTGTTTAACTTGCAAAATGGCAGATCTCCAAGTTTTGTTTAGTCTTTTTTCTATACACGTGTTATATGACTGAAAAGTTTGCACTGTGCGCCGAGGCATGACTGAGTTGCCCCTGTCCTCAGGGTCCTCATAAAGAAGCTGTGGAAAAAAAATCAAGTAATGTAAATGACATACTGCGTATTTATATTTTTATATATATAATAATAACAACATAATTTAAATATAAAAATATAATATAAATAAAATAATAACACTATATTTGTATAGACATGAGGTGACATTTTAGCATCATGACCCCTTCAAAGAGTCAGCTTTGTATTCGTCCTGAGTTTGTATCATCTAGTTAGTGAGTATGGTTGTAGGTCGGACCCTGGCTTCATTCCATCTCTAGTGAAAGACTGTTGACTCGTATTCACTGGTTCTTCCTCAGACATTGATGAACCTGGAGTTTATGGTTTGGATTTTGAAAGGGTTAAAGATGAACGGGTTGATGGATTCCCCCAGCGGTCCCCCCTGCTGTCTTCTATACTGACTTATTTGGTTTCTTCGTACGTCGCTCCGATAACTGATGAGTGTGATTCTTTTAACAGATTCTATCCATTCCTGCATCCAGACCTTAGCGCAGTCTCTAAATCTGCACCAGGCCTTCAGAGAGACTCGATAACTTTAGTGTAATTGCCAGTGAAGACGAGAAACGAATGAAGGATTGGGTGGAGGATATCGTGCGCATGCATAGTTGACGGATCGGTTGGAATGCTTTAGTTTGTGTGTTTCTAAAACGCTTAATGAGACAAAATGTGTGTATAGTGTGTTTTTGTGTGTTTGTGTGATACCCAGCTTGGTATTTGTGTGTATAGGGTAAGTAAAAAAACAAACAAAAACCCCTCAATGAATGAGCACCAGCATTTATTTTCTTCAAAGAAATCAAGATGTGTGGCTGTGCAAGTGTGTGAATTCCAGAACTGTGTGTGTGTATGAATTCCGTGAGCACTTCGAGGGGTCGTTCTTGTTGCACTCTCGGCCCTCTCAGAGGGACGAGCTTTGGCAGGTCTGCTGGTGTGTGTTCTGTGGAGGATCAGAGCTCTGAGCTCACAGTTTTCACCGACCCAGACGTTACACACATACCTATGCGAGCACATAGCCTGGTTACGGAATGCACACATGCGCGGTCGGTGTATGAGTAAAAGGTGAGCTCCAGCTGCATACTCTGGGCAAGTTTCTTTTCCGCATTGGCGGAAAGTGATAACTTTATTTTCCCTAAAAAGAAAACAATGTTTGATTATTGCATTTTTACAACACAAGGAAATTTACCCATAGTTACCCATTGTACTGTGTTTGCAAAAGTTTCAAAACAAACGACTTTCTTGTCGCTAATTTATCTACGTTTACACCCTATAGCACCCAAAATTATCCCCTTGCACAGCTATAACGCGCTCCCAGCGATCCTGCCAATTCTGGAACGTGTCCTGGAAGTCTACTTTTCTGGAAGTCTACTGCGATTCGCGTTGGATCTCCGCAAAGGTGTCAAAATGGCGAGCTTTGAGCCGGATCACCATCTTTGGGAACACTTCTACGTCTGTAGGAGCCAAAGATGGCGAGTAGGGCGGGTTGCGGAAGTGAGATCACAGTGCTTCCGGCGAGAAACACGTTTAAGGAGAGCTCAGTGGCAGAGTGCACACGTGGTCAGAATAGCAGACATGGTCAGAATAGCACCAGTTTCACAGGATGATGTCTTTACGCATTTTGACTTATGAAGGTCGGTGCTCCCTGTGACTGTGCGTGCAGCCTTGTGCTGCCATCTGTTAGCATGTTAGAAAACTAGTCTTGAAACTTTTAAATACCAGCTCGTATATGCTGTCCCAATGATTTGACTTATTTTTCACTATTGATTGACCTCTGGTATACAAATGCAAAGCACAAAAAATTATCACCCTTTTACCTCCAGTCCACACGTCGTTTGATGTAGAAATAGTGCTTACAAGTAGCTTTACAAGTAGATTTCCCTATGATAGCTTATCTTTATCTGTAATCTCTTGTAGTAAAGCCACTGACATGGCCCTGAACGTCATACACCCCTGCATGGAAAATTCCAAAAATACCACTCGTGGCAGCATACATCCGCAAATATCTCAGTGACTCATTACCTGTCAGTGTTCCATTTATGGTATGTCATAAATGCTTGATTTTCACCCCCCTGCACATCAAAAGACAGGAATTTGCTTGCTGATGATACCAGAATCTGAAAAGGGGTTACTTTTACTGCGTCATTTGGCGCTGAACCCAAGGCAAGGCCCTTTTACTTATTTTTTAGGTACCATTAAACCAAGCAAAGTTTGTTGAACCAAATTCTGTACACCAATTCAATTCAAGATAGAAAAAAAAAACCCAGTCTACAGCTACTATACAAGAAATTATTGACTAGCCTGAAATCAGATGTCCAGACTGTAAACGGCAGAACCGTTCGGGTCATGAGGACAGAGCTATAATTCATTCCAATGTCCCGGTGACGTGCACTACAAAGACGGATCTTTTGCCAAGTCTCAGGCAGCTCAATGACTCTGTTGATTGTTGTTTTGTTTTCCTTTTTTCCCTGTTTGTCTTGGCTTGTAGACGAAGCCCTCAGCACGACCCTCACTTTCAGGCTTCGGTGTTTGCCTGGGCAGATTATGTCATGAGCTACAACCCAAACACAGATCCAGCGCTGTAAACCTCCAGCGATCCCAAATTTCCCATTTTGGCCGCAGTCGAGGTCACGCATCTCTGTTCAGGCGATTGTATTCTAGATGATGCCAAGTCATTTTCCCGATGTTGCCAAGTCATGTTTTTCCTCTTTTTTTTTTCTTTTCATTGTCCCGGAATGGTGTGTTCGGGAACCCAAAGCTTGCGGTTCCTAATTAGCATCCCTCGCAAGGTCGCGGTGCTTCCCACAATTTTATGCATGTTTGTCGTAGTTGGAGCACGAAAGCTGCCTGACTCACCCCCCAGCATGTGTTTTTAATATGAGACAGAGAGGCAGAATAACCGAAAGGGAGAGGAAAGCGACTGGTGGGGAGGGGATGGGTTGTCTCGCCTGCCTTGCAGACCCGTGACCTGACCAGGAATTTGCCTCCAAGGAGAAACATCTTGGTGCTAAATAAACAAAAAAACATCCAGTCCAGACATTGCTCTCAATTTGCATTTTTATCAATGATACCAGCTGACCCCCTGTGCATGTAAAGTCTGTTTATGGAGATCTTTGGCTGGACAGTACAAGACTCCAGTACAGTAACGGATCCATGATTATTTTTTCTTTCCACCTCTGTAATGTGCTGAATTTGGTTGCTCATTTTCCTTGGTCGCAAAAACACCAAACAGGAATATTTAACAAAAAATAGTTGGCCAAATGCCAGGGCCATAGGCTTAGTTAGTTTAAGTGAATGCTTTGTAAACGGTAGATCCTGGGTCAAAAGCCCAACCGTGCCCGATGCAGTTCAACTTGAACGCTTTCTTGAGAGGTGGTAAGCACAGCGGTTAAGATTTTGGACTTTAGATCGGAAGGCCACGAGTTCAAATCCCACCACCACCAAGCTGCCACTGCTGGGCCCCCCAAAAAAGGCCTTGCTCAGTTGCTCTGGATGAGGGGCCTCTACCAAATGCTGTAACTGTAAATAACTCTTGCTAGTGCTATGAGAAATTATATCATGACAGCACACTACCATTTGAAATGGACACAAGTACGCAATTTGGGTATGCATAGGTCCAGGAACTCTACTGCACCATTCTATACTTTTTCATTGTGCAAGGCATGGTAACTTGCAAGGTACCCCCAAGGTGGCATTCTTTATACCTTGCACATGCATCTTTCTGGAAACTGAACGATTATCTTAAAGCCTGTGTAAGAACCCTGGGATAGTCTTAGATATGGAGCAACTTGCGCAGAAGCATTGCAACAGGCAATCCCGATGATTTGTTCCAGCTCATACCAAGGCATTTGCAAAAATCAGGCCCTGGAAAGGGATAAGAAGACAGAGAGAGTCGAGAAAATCCACGTTTCCATAGACTGTAGAAGATTTCTAAACATGAACCTCCTCTGCCATAAATTTCACAGAACAAATTGGCAATTTCCGCCAACTGGCAGAAGACAAAGTTAACTATTGTGTTTGAGGAGACGCACAGACAGAAGCTTAAAGATTTGTTGCAACATGTCACAGCCTGAGGAGCTGCGAAGAAGCAAAGCACTTTGAGTGAGTCATCTCATATAGATGCTCTGATATTGCAAAGACGGGACTGACAGTGATGTAAGGCGCAATGTTAAGGGTGGGGTGGTGGGGTGGGGAGGTTCTAAAGCTGTTTTATAAATTCCGAGTTATTTACATTTGTTGGATTCTCATGTGAAATATATTCAAATACAGTGGTACCTCGACATGCAAGTTTAATTCGTTCCGTAACCTTGCTCGTATGTCAATTTGCTCGTATTTCAAAGCAAATTTCCCCATTGAAATTAATTGAAATGCCATTAATCCGTTCCAGCCCCCAAAATGCCACCCCAGTTGTTTTTGTTACGTGTTTTTGAATAAGAAAAATGTATTTATAAATGACAAATATTGTATAAAAACATAATAAAAGAGAATGTAAAGAAATAAACTGGTTAAGCATAGTACATATCATTGAAGTACTAGATCTTCTGAGCACTGACCTTTCCACTCACTTTCTTCGGACCCATGGTTATAAAAAGAAATGTGATAAAGTACTGTAAATGTACAAAAAGCACAAAACACGAGCACAACTTATCAAAGATGCTTCGACCTAACTTCACCTATGGTCCTGAGGTACAGGTTGTGACCGAAACAATATGACAACTGGGGTTTCTCCTCAAGGCTTCTTGGCTGATTCTCCACAGGAAGCCAATTGGTGTAGTTGGAGTCTTTTAAAGGATACCCTTCAGTCATTTTCTATTAGAGCTGTGTCCCAATAGACAAGGAGCTTGAGGTTTTGCTTTGATTTTTTTTCTTGCATCGAAAAGCCCGGGAATTCCTAAGGAGGTATCGGAATCTCTGTTTAAGGATAGAGAAGTCTGAGCAGACCTTTTCACTGCAATCCTGATCCGGGACTGTAGGTTTTTGGTTTGTTTGTTTGAAATGTCCTCTGGTGGTTGTATTTGGCAAAAATACAAGCCTCAGCCATAAAGAGAACTTGAATTAAATTGTGAATCGGGAACGAGAGCGCGGTTAGACTGTGTGTGTGTAAGTACTTGTGCGAGATTGCTTGTCCCATGAAAAAGTGACAGCCTTATAAAAAGAGTGTGAGGTTAACCTCTAATTACAGGGTGCAGCTCTCTACCTCACACTTCACTGTGATTTATTTCTAGTACTTTCTCCACTGCTTTCTATCGCCTTATCTCTTTAAATCCATCGCTGTTTATCTTCTGCCCTTGTCTCGATCTCGGTCTCTCTCTTTCCCTCTGTGGTGATTCCCTCATACCCCTTGCGGCTGTGTACGTAGGCTCGGCACCCCTCGTCAACATCTCTCGCGGAGTAATTGCTCCAAATGGTACTTAATGTATTCGCTTCATCTCGTCATGCAAGCTCAATTATCTTCCATTATCTGAACCGCCTTGCACTCTCGCCTCGCGGGCTAATTACTAGCGCTCTCACTGGAGCACATCACCCAAGGCACTTTAGTTACCGCAACAAGCAGCGAGCGCTACGGCGGATTAAACCGCGGGTCGCTTTACGCATCGCGTTACGCGCCAACACTCCGTCGAATTAACCACTTAAAAAACCGACCGCCCTCGCGGATGTTAACGGAGTTATCGATTGAGGATACGATTCGCTCTAAATTGTAGCGATTCCTGATAAATATGCTGATGATTCATAATTTCGGAATTACAGACCGGTCTGGCCTCAGGACTGTAAACGCCCGAGCAGTCTGGATATATTTCATTTCCAAGGCCCTCTGACGTGCACTACAAAGACGGATGCAGGTCCCTCAATAGCTTTGTTGATTGCTGTTTTGTTTTCCTTTATCCCCCCCGATTAGCTCGGCACACTGATGAAACTCGACCCCATACTTTAAGGTCTCTGTGTCTGGCTGTGAGAAACCCAAACACACCAGATTTTTTTTGGTTTTTTGGTCAATTGCTATATAGCAGTGCTCTGATTATGTCTTCTCTTTTCTTTCTTGTCTCTTATCTTCGTGTCAGTTTTGGTCTCATCTAATGTCTTCTCTTCTCCTTCCATTCTAGTGTTATGTTGTCTCTCCTCTTACTTTCTCTTTTCTTCTCTTTTCCCCTCTCCTTCATCTAATTAGTCTATGCTCTCTCAGTTCTCCTACCTTCTCTTTTCTCATATCTGTCACTTTTGTCCTGCTTCCATCTTTTTGCTGCCTTCTTTTTCTTCTCCACCTCTTTTTTTTCTTTCCTGTTCCTCTATCTTCTCTCCTTTCCCCTTCTCCTAAACATAATTTCTCTTGCTCATTAGTCTCTTCTTCTCTCGTAAAGCTTTCCATCTTTTCCACAGCTGTCAGCACTAATTGCAAAGGCATCATAGGGTCAAAGGAGCGGCGTATAAATTGTATTCATCGGCTCGCATAAAACAGATTCTCTCATGAGATCACGCTGGCCGGGGGAGATCTCCTCACACTCGCCGGCCTAGAGTGTATTGTGTGTGTGTGTGTGTGTGTGTGTGTGTGTGTGTGTGTGTGTGTGTGTGTGTGTGTGTGTTCCACTTATAGATGAGTTGTATAGAAATGTGTATGTCCTAGCGTTTCCCGAACGAGGCAGAAACATGGCAGCATCTCGTTAAGGAGCAGGAACGCCTTGAGAGCCTCACCCCCGGAAACCCCCATATGGTGCGAATATTATGGGATGTTTCTTGGAAGTGCATCGCTCACATGGATGGAATTGCACTCTTGAATGTTTGCCAAGGTGCTGATTCGTGATTCTGAACAGTTTCACCCTCCTCCTTCTCCTCACTACAACCCCTTACACACACACACACACACATTCTCTCTTACTGATTTTTACGGCATGTATTAATGTCTTTGGGGTGATTTTGCCCCTCTAAGACGAGATGGGAATGAAACACCAGCTATTGGAAACATTCCGGATCTCCACGCCAGCTTGTTTAAACATAGATTGTGTGTGTGTGTGTGTGTGTGTGTGTGTGTGTGTGTGTGTGTGTGTGTGTGTGTGTGTGTGTGTTTGCACTGCATGGCAACGTTGTCAGTTGAAATTCTTTAGACATTGCAGTTACAGAAAACACTTTCGTTCTCTCTACCAGCTTTTTACACACACACACACACACACACACACACACACCTGCGCCTGTCACGATCATATTGAACATGTCAGAGAACAGAAAACTCAAATCAATCTCTTTTGTCAGACTTGGCACTGCCTTCTTGCAGAGAATTCATGTGTGCGTGTTTCTGGCCAGGTGTGTGTGTGTGTGTGTGTGTGTGTGTGTGTGTGTGTGTGTGTGTGTGTGTGTGTGAGAGAGAGAGAGAGAGAGAGAGAGTCTGTTTTCTGTAAGAGCATGCAGGTTTTATGAATGTCAGGAGGCCTGTAACACCACACAGTCTTTCTCTTTGATTTTTTTCCCTTCAATTTTATCTCTTGTCTTGTTGTTTTCAGTTATTAAAGTTTATGATCAGGGCTGTCAGACCGGTGTGTGTGTGTGTGTGTGTGTGTGTGTGTGTGTGTGTGTGTGTGTGTATATAAATAAAAAAAAAAGGCTTTGAGGCTGTTTTTCTGTTTGATGACGAATAATGAAAGAATCAATGAAAAAATAATCAGATGTTAATATGCCATCATTGCTATAGCGACAAGGATTTGTCTGGCAAGGAGAGGTTTATTTAACAATCCAGGAAGGAGTCTCCAGTGTCAAGAGTAAAGTGCCGGCTTTCACTTTGTATTCCCTCAAAGACAAAGATAAGAGGAGTTTTAAAAGGATTAATAAAAGTTACTGGAATAAAAAATTTGATGAGGTTAAAAATTTTATACATAATATATATTGGATGTATTTTTCTTATTGTTGCACAAATTACAACATTTAACCTCTTGTCTTTTTTTTACTGCTATGATCCTATTTGGTAAAAAATACCCTTGTGTTTAAATTTACATTTGCACCTTATACTGTATTATTTGTAGTATAATAAATAAATAAATCTAATGATAAATACATTTCTCAAATAAATCTGTTAATCGGATTGTAAAACTGTATGTTTTGGGTCATAATGTAACAGCATATGATTGGACCTAAAGGATGTTCATTTTTGTTTTATTTGTATATTATGTATGTTTAATAATGAACATGGTCTCAAAGCAGCTTTACAGAGATAAAGATGTTCTAAAGTTGTATACGAGAATGCACAAGTTTGTTCCTCCTCCTTCTTCTTCTTCTTTTGGCTTCTCCCATTAGGGGGCGCCACGGCGGATCATCTGTCTCCATACCCCCCCTGTCCTTTACATCTGCCTCTACCTGCATGTCTTCCCTCACCACATCCATAGACGTCTTCCTCCTTCTTCAGTAGCCTAATTTCCACCAGTACCCTGCTGGCTAACAATACATTTGTAAATTTGTCCCTAATGAGCAAACCAGTGGCGACTATGGCAAAGAAAAACTCCCTGAGACGGCATTAGGGAGGAACCAGACTCAAAAAGGAACCCGTCCTCATCTGGGTGGCACCGAATGTCCATTCGTAACAGTTCCATCATTGTTGAGGAGTTCAGTTTAGTGATGGGCGCTTAAATGCACACAGTTCATGCACCCTGTGGTCCTGAACCACTGTAGTAGACGGTTGATATTAAATATTGATAATAAATTGAGCCACAATCGAGCATGGTGGATTGAAACTTTTTTCATATTAGGACATACAACATTAATAACAGCTACGTCCAACCAGTGTGCAGAACCATGTAGAAGTGCTTGGCTTGCTTCTTCTCTTTCATCTTTCCTTTTCATTCCCTCGTTATCTCGTTTTCCTCCGTCCTTTGGTTTTCCGCTCGCATCCCAGCGTGCACTCTGAGCCAAACCCTTCTCGCGATTGATTATTTTTAGTTTATTTAATTTAGAGTTTACATAGTTTATTTGTAGATCGATGCGCTAATCTGTTTTCCCAGACCTGTGACAGATCCGCTCCGTTTAACGGTTGAGGGTCGAGAAGCCGTGCTTTAGTGGCGTTTATCGATCGTTTCCTGCTAGAAGAGAATATCGAGCGATGCTGTAACGCGCTGCGCGGGTCAGGGGGCGCGATGAGACGTCTTGTTAAAGTGAGTGTCGTTTTGTTACAGTTGATTTTGTCAAGACATTCTGTACCTCTGCGAGCGTTTCTCCGTCTGAACGCACCCACACACACACACACACACACACACACACACACACACCTTGCACCTGTGAAGAGGCTCATAAATCACCACAGTGACAAACTGGTTTATCTCCGTGTCTCGCCTCGGCCACGACGGCTCTCTTTGCATAACAATTCTCCGAATCCGTCTCCCTAGCTTTCCCTTTGATTTATTTGCCGGTGCTCTCTTAATTAACTCCATTCTTCATCACATAGCAGCTGTCACCTGGCGACTTGGCAACGCGAACACGCGCATACCAGCAGCTGACTGATCGGGTCTAGTTTTGTGCGGCGGATGCACCCATCCCTGCAGCTGCGCTTTAGACGCATTCATCTCAAGCGAGGAAAGTGGGTGGAAGAGAACGAGAGGTGCGTATATTGGATTCCGTCGCAAGAAACCTCGCCGGTGCGGTGAGGGAAATCTCTTTACACCCTTCCAGAAGATAAACGTGAGGCCTGTTTGGAGCATTTCATCCGTGTGTCCCTCCTTGGATCCCACTTCATGAAGAATTTGAACATTGGACTTTCAAGCTACTTAATAAAAGAACATTTTGCTGTTTCTCCTTCATTGAACATTTTAAGGCTCTGGCAGGGAGAACTTGGTGTTTGGTCTATAATGGTCTCAGATGTTGAGTTTTTTTTTTAAGTTGCTCTGGAGCTTCTGGTTCCACAACTTCAACTGACTGTAGAAAGGACGTTACTCATAATCGCAAACCTCCGGTGCCCATTGTATTTCTCTCTTTCCGGTGTTTTGTATTGTTTTTATGATTTATAAACACACTCTTGATATCACCCAAATGAGGATGGGTTTCCCTTTCGAGTCTGGTTCCTGGTACCAAATACGACCTTTTTGTATGTAAGGAATCCAAAATGTGTCATCAAAGAAAATACTAGAATACCTACGGAACATGAAATTGAAGGCCTCCATATAACTACTGAACACTACCGTAGTCAAAATTCATCATACCCATCTTGATCCAATGAATCAACAAACAAACAATGGACACTGTCCTACAGCAAAGAGGTTCTAATGTTGGGACGTATAAGTATAGTACCTTATAAGGTGATCCGTAATGAGTCAGCCAGTGGCGACTGTGGAAAGGAAAAACTTGCTGAGGTGGTATGAAGACGACACCTTGAGAGGAACCAGACTGAAAAGGGAAACACATCCTCATCTGTGTATGAGCCGCTGTGGCTGTTAATATTAATTACAATCCAGATTCATCCTCATCGTTCTTGAGTTGCTCAGTATCTCATTGGTTAGGGTTCTGAAACTTAAGGTTTTGAATTCAAATCCCACGAGCAGCTCTGAGGTCCTTCTCAGTTCTGAACTTCTCAGTTCTGCGGCTTAGCAAGCTCTAAACCAGATGTTTATATAAACGAAAGCGTGAAGCCTAAAGCGCTCATGGGCATGCGGTTACTGAAAACGAATCAGTACGGGGCGATTTATACACGCGTTTTGTTTGTAACTTGGGACAGTGTCTTTTGAAAGTGTTGAAAGCCCATCAATATTAACTTCTTGCATCGGAACCAGGCAAAATTTGCCCATAAATAGTTTCACACGGACGCTGTGTCGGGTCCCAGACAACGCTGCGGAGCAGACGGCTCGGAGGACTATTTAGCAGGCCATAAAATGGGGATTAGACATTAATCTGTGGGTTTCCTGGCCATGGCACTCTTTGAATAAACCCACCCACGCACACGTGTGGCTTAGCCCTTGCGCCTTGCTTGCGGCCTTCCTGTTCGCGTTTGCGGCCTCGTCCTCTAACCACCGCGGCCACACGACGTACGCTTTCCTTCAGAGCGCAGTGTGACATCGAATTTCCAAAATAACGTCTTATCCAGATTCGACTTTGTAAAGATGATTTTTCAGCAACGTGGAATTATCTTTTCATTCTGCGGGTGTATTTTTTTTCCACCGTTAGCTTCATCGCCAGTGGCGCGGATTCGACTCGTTCTTTCAGACGGAGCAAAATATAATTATGGAAAATAATGAAAAATAATTACACCAACCACCCCTGCCCCCCTCACTTTGTCTAGCTCAGCGTTTCTGCCTTTTCTTTTTTTCTTTTCCTTTTTCCTTTCACTCCGTCTTGCTTTCTTGTCAGTTATGAGCTCTCGTATTTTGAAAAGAAATTCTTTTGCGTGTGTGTGTCTCGGTTGTTAAAAACCCACAGCTGTTGACCAGGGAGGTCCAGACTCATACGCAGTGCCTTATGCTGTAAAAAAAAAAAAAAAGCTGTCCGTTCCATCCAAATCCACTTCATGTGCACTTTATAGTGGTCTTTTATTCAGGGAGTCTTGATGTGGTGGTCGTGGAGGGTATCCTGTGAGAAAAAAAAAAGGTGGCTGTTCAGTTGTCAAGAAAACACTACATTTAAGAAATGGGACCATGACACTCACGCTATCACCAGTCTTATAAAAGGCTTTTCCAGCGATCGCAGCCCTCCGCTGCTCCGTTATAACTAATGGCAGGTGGTCTGAAAGAAGGTCGTATCGGTTCCAGAACAATATCCGACACCTTAGGGCTTCGAAATTTCCCGTTTCCCTGCGCTGCCTGATACTGAACCCTAATATTATCCCTGATGCTTATTGAACTCAGTTCGGGTGTTTGCTGTCTTTTGGAGGGATTTTGGAAAAATGAAAACGATGGCTATTTTATCGATTCGAAGTCTTAGATTTTGGCTGCGATTCTGCCAAACAGAGCCGGAGTGAATGAATCAGGACTACGAGCAGCATCAGTATGCAGCCTGCACGCTCTGACCTATTAAAGTCATTTGTTAAATTGCACGCGGACTGTAGCTGCGGTCCGCTCGACTTAAACGTGTTTTGACATCTGTTTGTCCAGATGCCATGAGAGCAGCTAGGGGCATGTGACAGGACAAGGAGCTCCAGAATACTAATACACTCATACACTCCTTAGTGGCCTTTTTGGGACTCTCTTTCTCACACACACACACAGAGGCAGGCACAAGTCCATTCTTATCTCCCAATGATAAAGTACCTGACAATCACACACAATAACAGTCTCACTGTCAACTTTTTCATTTTTTCCATTTCTTTACTATACACACATACACACGTGCAACGTTTTTAATCTCTGTCCACGTCTGTCAGTATGTCTGTCTGCCAGTCTGTTTGTGTGTGTGTGTATATATATATATATATATATATATATATATATATATATATATATATATATATATATATATATATATATCTGACATATGTAATGCAAGCAAAACCTGACCGTTAGTTTGTTTATAGCTTTTAATTAATGCGGTTAATTCATTTTTGTGGTTTGTGTGTGTGTTTTGATGGAGAGCTGATACTGGCAGTAATTTCTGCCCATGTGTGTTAAATATGCTGCCAATCACTAGCCGTGGTAAATCACAAAAACCTCCTCTCTCTCTCTCTCTCTCTCTCTCTCTCTCTCTCTCTCTCTCTCTCTCTGCCTGTCTAACAGCTTCTTTTAAACACACACACACCACACATCATTTTTTATTCTGCCGTGTGTGTATCCGTTCTTCTATCACTGTTCATTTTTGTCACTGTAGACCTGTGTGTGTTCATGAAAGCGTTCCTTTTTTTTTTTTTTTTTTTTTACCGGGAATAGATACACATTGCATGAGCGTGTGTGTGTGTGTGTGTGTGTGTGTGTGTGTGCGCTACAGAAATGACACATCAGGCAGACACTCTTTGCTAATACAGTCCACACACTGACCTCAGTTCTGTTTCTCATCTCTTATTCATTCTTCTTTAATAGGTTTATTTGTTTTTGTGTGTGTGTGTGTGTGTGTGTGTGTGTGTGTGTGTGAGGTTTCTAAACTTCATCCTGATTACTTTCTCAAATCTGAAGCCAGCAGCCTGATGTTTACCGTGAAAGAGAGCAGAATTAGATTATCTGTCCAATAAATTCCACTAAGCTCTTGACTACAGCTGTGTGTGTGTGTGTGTGTGTGTGTGTGTGTGTGTGTGTGTGTGTGTGTGTGTGTGTGTGTGTGTGTATATGTGTTTGTGTGTGTGTGTGTGTGTGTAAGAGAAAGAGAATTTACTTTTACTTGGAGAATAATTAGGCAGAAATTGTTTAGTTTGTTTGTGGTATGAAGAAATTGTAAAATAAAGACAAACAAAAAGAAGAAATGAACATGTCTGTTTATTGCTAAAATGACAAAATGCATGCTGGGAAATGTGACTCCTAAAGCATGAAGAAGGAGATTTTAAAAAGTCTAAAATCAATCAAGTCTGCATTTCACTCACTCCACCCCTCCTTTCTTTCTTTCTTTCTTTCTATCTATCTATCTATCTATCTATCTATCTATCTATCTATCTGTCTGTCTGTCTGTCTGTCTGTCTGTCTGTCTGTCTGTCTGTCTGTCTGTCTGTCTGTCTAGATTGCTCTCACTTACCATATTTGTTTTATCTTTGTCAGTATGTCTATCTCTTTATTTATTTATTTATTTATTGGGTAAACACTTGGAAATATGTACTAAGACTGTTTGTGTGTGTGTGTGTGTGTGTGTGTGTTTGCTCTGCTCGTGGTAAGTGGGTTTTAGGTGTTGATTATTTTAGTGTAATTATTATTACAGTCACATGGTCAGGTTTCTTTGGTCCATCACTGAATCTCCATCATGTTCTTTTTAGATCATTATGGGCTGCTTTGTGGCAGTGTGTGGTGTTACATTAATTCTGGTTTTTATATGAAGATCAGAGAGATGTGATGTGAAAAATATTAAATTTTTCATGATATATATATATATATATAAATAATATGTCTGTTTATTGTTCTGTGATGAGAGATTTTTCTTTCTGTTTCAGATTCCGTTCTCTTTAGTGCAGTTTCCTCTCTGGGAATATTTGAAGGTATGTATCTCTCATTTTCTCTCTCTCTCTCTCTCTCTCTCTCTCTCTCTCTCTCTCTCTCTTCTTAATCCTTTATCTCTCCCCCTGTTGTCTTAGTCACCTTCTCCTGCTCTAATTGCATCACGTAATTTGTCACTTAATAAAAAAGATGGGCGGTTTATAGTAGGTCACGTTTAATGCGCACAGGTGGGGTATTAATTTTCGTCCCGCCGACTCTGTCGCCGTGATTAAGCGCACCCATAATTGGTTACGAGCTCTCGAATCCCCGGCCTCGTTTTCTCCTTCTCGCTCTGTCTCTGCGCTATCGTCTGGCCCGGGCCACGGTGAAGTCGTTCCTCTCTTAAAAGGCCAGCACTCGGGAGGATGACATCACGTCTCCGGGCCCAGAGCACAGAATTCCATTAGCTCGGTTTTGGCCTGGAGGCCGAGGAACGAGAAAAGAGAAGAAACGAGTAAATGAGAGGAGGAGAGAGAAAGAGAGAGAGACTGTAAAAGCCTAAGAAAAACCAAACCACCTGTTTGAGTGTTAAACACAGGACACACTGAGTCATACAGACACAGGAGACTAGACAGAGAGTCAGCGAAGAAACTGTGGAGACGGGGAAAAGGGAAAGAGAGAAGACATGGAGGAGATGGGATAAAGGGAAAGATAGAGAGCAGGAGAAGAGAGAGACGAGCGAGATAAACAGAGACACATACAGTCAAAGATTTTCTGATTGGATTGATGGAAAGGTGAATAGATACTAGGATGGATGGATGGATGGATAGAAAGACACAGATGATAGAAAGAAGTATAGATAAATGGATGTTTGGATGGACAGATAGAAAGATATATTGATGGATGGGTGGATAGATGAAAAGCTACATAGATATTTCCTATGCATGGATGAAGATCGATAGATAAATTTAAGGATAAATTCATAAATGTAAAGATACATGGATGGATGGATGGAAAGAGGGATTTTCATTTTTTACAAATAAACCAATACAAAGTTCCCAATAAATATAAATGCTTATAAAAGTGTAACATTGGGAGAGTTGGAATTTAAAGTCACTGAGCAGGACAACGTGTTTATTTGAAAGAAATTTAAAAAAGATTAATTTAATGTCAATTTTATATAAATAGGGAAATGCAAGAGATTTTAACTTTTTTTTTATTTTATAAAAGACAAAATTCATTGCAGGATTTGGAAGAAGAAGAAAAAAAGGGAAACACTTTATTAACTTTCTTTTATGAACAAAAAAAAAAATGGTTTCTACTTTATAAAGAAGAGCGAGTTCTTCACTTTCACCTGTACTGATCGAATGGAAGTTTGTCAAAAAGGTTCAAGCTGCTCTGAATACCAGTCATCACCAACACCAGCTGTTTCACTGATGGATCCCAGGCTCTTGCTCTCACATGCACACAGGATTCATGAGTAAACGTGTGTGTATATGTGGAAAGAAGACGAGAGGAGGAGAGGGACTGAGAGGAATGGAGAGAGAGAGAGAGAAAGAGAGAGGGAGAGAAGACACTCGGCAGGACAATAGTGTTCACAGCTGGAGCGAAGCGTGGAGTGTGAAATGTTCGCCCCCTCAAACGGAATCAGACGTGCCATTCATTGGACTCCCTTTGACACGTTTTCAAAGACATTCCCTCATTCCCTCGTTCTCTCATTCCTTCCCGGCCATCTGTGGAGAATGGAGCAGCTAAAGCCGAGTGTCAGAGCTATAATGCGTTTTTTTTTTTTTGTTTTTTTTTTTCTCGTCATGGCTTTAAGAAGCGTGGACGAGCGCGTGACACAGTAGTACAGAAACCCAGTGAGAATATCAGAGATGCTTTTGTTTTCCTCGCGCTTTAGAAGAGATGACGATCACATCCTGGCGCTCTCGTTCAAAAACTAATGTAAGATCTGAAACACCGCCTTTGTGATTTAAAGACTGTGTGTGTGTGTGTGAGCACCACAGCTGGATGACATGTGTCTATCCGAGCACATCGCTTCCTCTTTGCTGGTTTTACATGGCGTGTGGGAGAATCCTGCTGTGCCACTGCTGGTGTAGTGTCTAATCATTTTATTATGAAAAAGTACGGCTGAGATGAATCTAAATGTTTCCTATTTGGGGTTCAAACCAAAAGTCTCAACTTCCAGAACCATTTCAGAGTGAAATACAGACCTCATCACTGCAGGCTCAGGTGATGGTGACGAGCAGATTTTTTTTTGGACGCCCGCTTATCCCGAAGTGTTTTATTCCCCTGGTACAACTTTCTGTGAATTCTTTGTGAACGGTGAACCTTGTTAGCCTGCACACACACGATAACACTGAGGAGACCGTGTGGTGAAAGTAAGAATAGCAACATGCCGGACCCCAAGATTGTATATTACTGTAGCAGAAAATTTACAACTTACATAAATAAATAGATGGATGGATGGATGAATTGTTAGATACATAGACATATGAATGGATAGATAAATAGATGGGTGGAAGAATAGGATAAAGACATATATACATAAATTATATATATATATATACATAAAAACATACATAAATAGCTGATTGGATGGATGGATAGATGAATTAATAGATACATGAATATATGGCTGGATGGATGGATGGATGGATAGATGGATGGATAGACAGACAGATGTAGTGTAAGGATCCTGTGCAGCAGTAAAACATTCAGTCTTCTCAAAAATGTCTGAAACATTGCTTCGTCTCATAACATAACTTTCCTCCTGATCTGACCAGGTTTTTGGATGGAAAATTAATCTCCGTACCTCTAAGGGAAGGAATTGTTTCGTAACGAGATAAAGGTCTTGAAAACGCCTGTGAAGGTTCTGCTTCGTCATGCCATCATCCAAACCAAGAAGGACACTTATGCAAATGTTAACCGTGATTACTTGCACCCTCCAGTGTTGAGACTGAGAAGGAGATGGATGACGGTGCTGATCAGAATGATATGGAGCATTTCTTGTCCCTCGTGTCCCCAAATAATTGTACATTTGTCAGTATTACAAATAAAGTATTTTCACAGAAAACATCAATATTGTTGAAAAGTAAAAAAAATGCACAGAATCTTTATTTTGTATACCAGTACACATCCTGTCTTTACTATAGTTTCCCTGTCTTTTGTTGCTCTCTCTCTCTCTCTCTCTCTCTCTCTCTCTCTCTCTATATATCTTTTCCCTCCGTCTTCCTGGGAAAATGAGGAGATGACCTCAGCGTTCTGCATGTAAAGATGGTTTCTCTGTCTGGTTCCCATCGCCCCTGCAAACCCATGGGCTTTAACTTTTTTTTTGAGATTTTTCTGCATGTATTAGCTGCAGTAATCCTTGATTTTCTCTCTCTTGCTCTCGTTCTCTCTCCCTCTTTCTCTCTCCCTCTTTCTCTCTCTAGACTCTGTGGCGGAGGAGGCAGGGGGAACGGCTGGACTCTTGGCAAGCTGCAGTGTGTGGAGCTGTTGCAGGTGTGTGGGATTAGCCTCATCTCCAATAGTTAGAGAAAGAGAGAAGCAGCTAAGCCAAGGTCAGGAGTGCAGAGGCTTCACCCTGCTTCATTCCTTATGAATTCCACATAGGTCACGATGACAAGAAGCACCTAGACATTGTGAAATGAAGAGAGAACGAGCATAGAGGAATAAAGAGAGAGAGAGAGAGAGAGAGAGAGAGAGAAAGGAAAATGGAAGAACATTTTACCCGAAGGAGAAAAAGCGTGGCTGCTTGCCACTCCACCTGGAGTTTGAGTTTGGCCTGAGAACTCTGTGTGTGTGCGTGTGTGTCCGTGCACGTGTGCGTGTGCACGCACGTGCGCTCGCATGCTACATTCTCCATGTTGTCTTTGACCGCTTTGACGAACAATCCCGTTTCACTACTCCAGATGAAGCGAAAGAGGAAAGAAGCTGAAAAGATGTAAACCATCTGCTGCACTATGGGAATGTACAGTATAGGAAATATAATGAACCCAACATCTGTACGCAGATGTGACATGTACCGATGTTTGGATCTGTGTTCCTAAATATATTCTAGAGGGTGAAAGTTCAAAAGCATGGGGAAGGATATGTGTGTGTGTGTGTGTGTGTGTGTGTGTGTGTGTGTGTGTGTGTGTAAGAGAATCACTTTGGACTTTATAGTAAATTAATTGTTGTATTTATTTTTATTTTTTTTAGGTGGCATAGCAGCCTATGTTACAACCCCTCTGGATGTGGCTAAGACGAGAATAATGCTGGCGAAGGTATGAGTACAGGGAATTGAATGGTGGTATGGTTGTATGACAGCTCATAGTGTTCACAAGGGAGTGGTGCGAAAAACAAAAAACATCAGTTCTGCGAAGAAAGCAGGGGATCAGAGCAATACGGCTAGACTGGTTCAAGATGACACAAAGTCTACATTAACCGGAACCTTTTTACTGAGCAGAAAAGCATCTCCGAATGGAAAACAAACTCGTTGGAAAAGCATAAAGAAAAAATCGAGACGTGTAGCGTCCTATGACAGCTTAATGTCGTTAAAGCAGCGCGAGGTAAGAACTGCCCATGCTCCGAGCACTAACGAAAAAATACGCCGGTTGTTCAAGTCTGCCGATGCCTGCCAGACGGGGAGGAAAGGTGAACAAACAAAAAATCCCTAATGTAGACAAACCACGAACAGATGCTCAGCGAGTAAAAGAAGCCTTGCGAGACAGAAAAGAACTCGGATTAGCCAAGGACTCGAGTGACGCACACACTTCGTCTCGCTCTCTCCTGCGCCTTCCGAGACTGAAAGCAGACAGAGCTTTGTGTATTCATGGCTGATATTTCTGCAGCATGGAGAGACCAGAGCAGTTTCAGGCCTGAACGTCCACTCTGTTTGAGCAGCTTAGGGGGCTGACGCTTAAACACCTTCAACACCGGGCCAAACTCATTATCTGAACTGGAGGAACTGCAGGGGAAAGTTAAAAAAATGTAGGTTAATATAATTACAGGATAGGGATTACACAGTGGAGAAATCAGTTGTTTTTTTTATAAACAACAGCAGCAGATTATCAGTTAATCCCTTTGGTGCTCCTATATATTAATATGACTACAGCTGGAATTCCTCATGCTGGCTGATCATAACATCTGCTTACAAATCAAGTGTTGAAAGTTTTCACAATTTATGACCAAATTCTATAAATAAATGTGTATATGTATGAATATACTGTGTGTGTGTGTGTGTGTGTGTGTGTGTGTGTGTGTGTGTGTGTGTGTATATTGAATGTATATATGTCTTATAGAATGGTGATCAGTATACTGCAGTTTCTTAATAATTGAACAAATTATAGTGCATAATTAAGCAAAAAAACAAAACAATCAACAGTACTTTATAAACTGTATATATGCATGCGAGTGCATAGAAGAGCGGCGGTTCGAGAGCGGAGCATACGCTGCTACCTTCAAAAAATCTTATAACGTTGTTGTATCACTATTGTCATAGTAAGATTCAAAAGTCAAACCATCGTAACTAATATATATAAGGGACAATACTATAGAAATGAAACTTGGATATATTTTAGAGTAGTCAATGTGCAGTTTGTATAGTAGTCCTCTATAAACAACTCAACATTCAGCCCCAATTGTCTAAATCACTGGCAACAAAACTGAGTACACCATAAGTGATAACAGCTGTACGTTGTGAAACCGTGCAAAGCAACATGACCTTGTTTTTGTCTGCTTGACAGAACCTTTCAAATTTGTGTATCGTGTATTAGAGCAGTTAATATTTGGTGCTTTGAGTCCAGTTCTCCCATACTGACCACTGGATGTTCATCACGGCACCTCGTGGTAAAGACTCTCTGAAGGTTTGAGCATTAGAATTGTTGCTCTCCATAAAGATGCCGAATCTGTAAGAAGATCCGTAATACCCTGAAACTGAGTTACAGTACAGTGGTCAGGGTCATACAGAGGTTTTCCAAGACGGGTTCCACTCGGAACAGACCTCGCAAGGGTCCGTTAAAGAAGTTGCGTTCTCGTGCTTTGCATCAGGTGCAGAAACTGCTTCAAAAACAGACGCATGAGTCCTGCAGCATTAATTTAGAAGTTGCAGAAGCGGAAGTTTCCGATTTTCAGCGCCGAGATCATACGCCACACACGGCAGCAAGGCTTTCCAACATAATAACGACCCCAAACACCCCGCCAAGATCACAACTGCCTTGCTGAGGAAGATGATTGAGTGGACAAGTATGTCCCCAGACCTGAACCCTATTGAGCACCTGTGGGGGATCCTACAAGGGCAAAGGATCCCAGCAACAACCTGTGCAGCTCTGGTGAATTCCATTCCCAGGGGATTAAAGCAGTGCTGGATAACAATGGTGCTCACACACAATATTGACACACTGGACACAGTGTTAACACGTTCATTGAGGGTGTACTCACTTTAGTTGCCAGTTATTTAGACAATAATGACTGTATGTTAAGTTATTTTTAGAGGACAGTAAATCTGTACTGCTATTCAAGCAGCATATCGATTATTCTAAAATATATCCAATTTCATTTCTATAGTATTGTCCCTAGAGAAGATACTAAAATTAATGCTGAAAATTGAGGGGTGTACTCACTTTTGTGAGATACTGTGTATATATACTTATAAAAATCTAATATAAATATAGAGGTATATAAATATTGCATTTTTAAGTGTAATATTGAACCTGAACGCCAGTTAAAACCTAAAATGGTACTACTGTGAGTTGAGGGAAAAGAGTGTGATCCCCCTCCTTCCCCCAGTTTGCATACCGTTGCTATAAAAGAGGCGAATTCTGCACATTTTATCAGATCCAAATTATGTAAAGAATAAAAGTATTTTTCGTGTATAAACACTGCAGTGTGTTAAATGTTCTCTAAATTGTTGGTTCATTTCGTGTTGCACCTGCGCCCCATCACAGTACTTAAGGGCAGAACGGAGTGTGAAAAGGAGGAAAGGAAGGTGATTGGTCTGGCTCCTTCTGTTTACCCTCTTAACTGGAATTTCTCACTTTTGCTGGAATGAAAGAGGGTTCTTGTGCCGGATCGAGCACTTGGCCCGAGTGTGTTTATGTGTAGGAGCGCAGAGAACATGGATCATACATGCTTTCTTGCTGTCTTTTCTGTCACAGGCTGGTTCTTCTACAGCCAGTGGAAACATCCCTCTAGTTCTGTACGAGGTGTGGAAGTGTCGAGGTGTGTTTGGGTGAGTACGAGCCATGCATACACGCCTGCCAAGACGGGCACTTGCAGAACTTCGCCTTCTAAACTGAGCAGGACTGTCCAATGACAACGATTCATTCATTTGTGGCCTCATATTTATTCAATAATTTGTCTCCCTGCTCTCCCTTTAAGAGCCTGTGGACAGGAAGGCATTAGCAACATTTCCAGTAGATAGGTATGTGAAAATGTCCATGCCTGTTTCCCCTCTAACGCAGGGCTTCGACGTTCCCTGCAAATGAGAACCTTTAGTCTTGGTTTGTTCCGTTCTTTTCATCCTTGACTTAATCTATATCTGATGGAGCTGATGAGTAAAGATGAAAGAATTTTAAACCTTTCTCTCCCCTTGTAATACCGATACACACACGCTCTGGAAAAAATAACTTTTGAACAGCACCAGAACAGTGGTGGAGGCAAAGTGGCTTAGACGGATACTCGGTGGAAGAGTGCAGGCCCTCCTGCAGCTGAGTGCCTTGTACAAATTGAGCGGCTTCAAAGCTGTAATTATGGTAATGGCTCCATTTGCAGTCGACTCAAGCCATAGACTGCTTCCATATGTTTAGCCCCGCCCCTAGCGCTCCAGGTTGAGCTCCTGACTGCACCCTTCGGGAACAGTCACACTCTAAGACCTCGTTAACGTTCCCCGTTCTCAGGATTTCGAAAGGTCGCGCCGTAGCTATTACTCGGTGGTCTGATCCACTACTTTTAGCACTTGGTATGTCGGGAAGCCCGCTATATTGATCGCGACGTAGGTTTGTGATGAAATCATAAGGCATTCAATTTTCTGTACATGCCTCTGCATCACTTCATATCGAATTTTTAGTCTTTTATCTTCCCTGTAATGTGGATGAGATGTGCATCATGCACGACCCTGGGGTACCAGATGTTTCACTGTACCCGTAATTGTCAAAAGGTTTGCCAGCAGATACTGTCTTAAACATGTCAAAAAGGATTACAGTTCATTTAGACTCTATATGTTGACTCACTGGTGCTATTTTACAACACCGAGTTCAGTGTAATTACAATGCAATTGTTGAGAAAGGGTATTTTCTTGCAATATTTTCCTTACATGAGGTAATTGACGCTCGTTTCTGATGGGTTTATTGTTTTGTTTCTACGGTTATCCTTCCATTACATTGTCGCTCTGAAAAACCATGTAGTCCTGTTGCACACGATGCAGAATTGAAAGGCAGCCATTTTTTTGTTTTGGGGAAAAATACAGATAATCTGTTGCCAAAGTAGGACCCAAGACTCTAAAGTTCTGAAAATAAAGTCTTGAAACAGTCTGAGGAATGAAAATGAAACAGATGATAACCATGTGCTGAGTTGCTTTGCCACAGGACTAAAAAGTTTACTTCTCCATGTTCATAGTTTGGTATTGTCAAGAGTATGACTTTTCAAACTTGTATCTTTTACCTGAATGCATGTGGTGAAATCATCAAATATACATCAGTAGTATTTAATTAAAAGGTAGTTCTTAAGGTCATAACTATGTAACTTTTATGTATGTAATTATACTGTATTATAGTTTAAATGACACATACTGAAGGTACAGATGTAGAACTCTTGATGGTATGACCCCCAGAGATGAGGTAAAAACTGCATAGACCAGATTTGTTGCTTGAGCCGAGTAGAATCTTCAGCTTGGACCTTTACTTAAAACAAAATCGTGTACATTCTCAACAGAAATGTCTGAAACGCTTTTTAAGTCATGGCTCGGCTCAGGTCCAGGGCTCTGTGGGAAATGCTGAATAGTTATACAGTCATTTATATAGGTCCTGATTAGATATGCTAACTCATAACTGGATGTGATGACGTCGGTTTGAATCAGTAAACAGGTGCAGGAAATGTGAAAGTCGAGAACTCTGACTCACTTGACCTCCCGCCAAGGAACGCCGAAACCAAACAAAAGGGCATGTCTAATAGTAATTAAAAGAGAAATTAAACATTATAAGAAGGCCGGCTGCTTGTAAGATCCCTAAAATCCCACGTGACCTCATGGCTTTTTACTTGACACAATGTTTTGAGTCCAGGGGTCTTTCGCTGTCATCGTGGGCTTCTTGGAATCCGTGTCTTTCCACTTGACGGGAAGTTTCCACATGCTATCTGACCTGGTGGTATTAGTTGGAGGTTTAGTTTTTGGAGGGCTTTTATAGTTTCCATTTTATCAACACAGACTCAAAAGGGCAAGTCATTTCCACGGCAGCTTGTAGACCCTACGCATGTACACCCCCCTCCCTAAAGTATTCCAAGATGGTCTCATCTGCTAATAAGCCAACGCAAGCACATCGGAGGCTCGCAAACACGCGATCCTGGCGGACGCATGCAGGATTCTGTGAATGGCTGGGATAGCTGAGAGATAGCTGCCATGCTTGGCACCTTGTAGAGCTTTGCAGTTGACAAAACTGATGTATTAGTGGGCACGCCAGGGTCACTCATGACCCCTGTGCTAAATCGAGACTCGTAAACTGCCTTGTGGCCTGCTTACTGACCTTGCTCATCCCCAACAGGTGGCTCCAAATCTCTGGGCCCAAAGCACACATTT
Organism: Silurus meridionalis; assembly: GCF_014805685.1. NCBI lineage: Eukaryota > Metazoa > Chordata > Actinopteri > Siluriformes > Siluridae > Silurus > Silurus meridionalis. Next base: position 15,885,684 of record NC_060902.1, read on the forward strand.
TCAGACAGGCTTGTGGATGAGGTTTGAGTCCAGTGAAAAAAGGTTCAGTATACAAAGATAAAGAAAAAGACGGTGGATGAGAAAGACAATAAGTGTCAGCGAGAGGCGGGGGTGGCTGCATGCTTGAGTGACGTGTAAATGTCATCTGGCTATCTGTCATGCGGAGAGGCCCTGAGGACCAGCGCTAATACCAAAAGCAGCTGCATGGAAAAGACCCCCGAGGGGGGACGGATGCACTTTCATGGCGTGCTGCATCCTCCAAAATCAACGGTGCACATTCCTCCCTGGTCGGCTCTTTAGCTTCCAACACAACCGCCATCGGCCATTGCAAATATCATAAAGAAGCTTTACAAAACATCAGATGTGCAAGGAGCAAGTCTGGTCATGTTAAACTGGTAAATAAAATTGTAAATGACTGGTTCTTGCTTCCCAAAAGAAAGTGGTGACTAGTGGTGATGCCTCAAAGCTGCAGGGTCGCCAACTCCAGGTTAAATTCTGCTTTTTATATTGGTTTTCCTCCAGGCTTACTTAAAGCATGTTTGTAGAGACATTGGCAATTCTCTACATTGCCTCTAGGTGTGAATGTGTGTGAAACTGACTTGCTGTATTCTGACCTCTTGCCCGGTGTTCCTGCAATAGGCTCCGGATCCACCCTGACCTCCCCCCGACCCTGACCTCTGAGTGCAGCAGTTAGCAAAAAATGAACGACTTGTTAGTTCCACATTACTTGACCTCTTGAGGAAGGTGTAATTGTATCACAGACCCGACTTTCATCTTTTCCTTTTCAACTCCTCCGCAGGCTCTTCGCCGGTAGCATCCCCAGGACGACTTTCATCAGCGTGGGCGGTTTCATCTTCCTCGGAGCTTACGAGAAAGTGCATCGCATGCTCCTGTGAGACTTTCGGCCTCGACGTCTGCTGTCAGAAAATGACTCGTAAATCTGAGCTTAAACCTGATCCTGACCAAATTTACCCGGATAAAGGGTTTGTACAGCCACACCTGGCACTCGAGGACTTACCAGGGATCTAGGGTACCCTGGAATTCACAGCATATCGATTTTAACTACAAAATTACAGCGTGGTTATTTGTCAAACATCGCTGCCACGATGGTCAGATTTGCCCTGAAAGTGTGCTGGTGTTGTACATAATGAGTTAATAAAAGATTTTTATACTGAAAATGTTTTATGTTTTTATGTGCACTATGACTCCAGTGTAACTATACTGTACTACAACTGCATTCCAACTATATTGTAAAAGTCCTGATCCCATTTATCAATCTTTATAGTACCTTTCCTGGGGTTTCTCTGTCCAAAATGAAGCCTTGTAGGTCACATCATTGCAAGTATTTTTAAATACTTGTGGGATATTTCACCAATCCACTATGTCTTTGGTGAGGTTGTGCGTTGTCTTGGATTTGAGTTCTTGAATTAATCCTTTGTGTGAAAATTTGAGAGCTCCTTTCAGAATCAGTGTTTCATGTAATTATTGACTTATTGATCACAGCAAAGAGTCTTTATTACTTCATAACTCTACTGTGAAATATTTAGCAGGTAATGAAAAGTCACTGAGATTCCACCCTCTATGAAACTTCACATCGGTGCTCCATTATACATTTGATTCACTTGTTTATCATGCAAAATTCTCCAGATGTTTTCCAGTTGTAGATGTGACTTTGCCGGACTTTATTTTTCCAGCTATTGGGAAATGCCAATTTAGTGATGCCTGGCTTTAAAAAAATGAATTTAGGAATTGGTTTAAGCCAGTTGCTACCAGTGAAGTTTGTATGTGTGTGTTGTAGATGTTGTGATATGGGTCTGAAATTTCATTCACAAATCCTGTTAAAGAAAAAGCACTTGTTTGAAGTAGCAGCCAAGATTTGCCTAACAGCTGATACTGGTTGATATCAAACAGTATGAAAATAAAACAATGAAAAATTCATAGTCCAGTTCGGCATGAATTTTCTTTTTTGATCAAATAAAATGTCACAAGCTACCTGTTCAGTCTATTTAGCTTGAATCCATTTCTCAAATTTAACCCAAAACAGTCACATGGCTATTTTTATGCTTTATTTTATGCCACAATTATGTAACTATTACATCTGCGACTTTCTCAGACTTGACTGCTGAAAAGCAACCTCGCATAAGGACCAGATGAAAACTTGTCTAGGGATATTTTTAAACACTAGGGCCATTTTATAGTATGATTGATGTCCTCCTCGGAAAAGCACTAACAGGACATTTTGCATTTGGACCAGTGCTAGCAAATTGGAGAACTAAGCTAATTGGAGCCTCCGGTTCTAAAGAATGGTCTGAATACAACTTTGCTGCACCCAGTCTTCTAAAGAAAGAGCGTTGCAAAACAAACTAAGCTGTAAAGGTTGCTGTGAAGGGCATACATATCAGACAACAACCGTATCTCGGGACACATTTGGGAATCAGTAGAAAGAACTTGTGCAGGTGCTCACTTTACAGAGTCCAAGTCTTGAGTCTAGACTTGCTTGTTTGCTTATTAGCAGTGAACATAAAGACAATTGATTTCCAGGACTGATTTATGAGAGTATCAGTGAAATATATATGAGACTAGCATGCTGGAGCTAGTTTTATGAGGCAGAAGAATACAAGTGGGAATCTTGATGTGGAGAGAGAAACTGACAGGTGAGCCCACAGGTGTGAATGTCAGAGTAGAATTGAACCAAAGCTAGCTATTGGAGTCATGTAGTAATATGAAATATAATATATTACTGTCGAATTCTGGAAAAAATGGATTTAAAAACAACAACAAAAAAACACCTGTGTAATTTCTGCTACATACGTCCCCTCCTTGGGAAAACTGTCAAAACATGGTAAGTGCATTCCTATTTAAAAACAACTTGAGCGTGCAAAATAAATAGGAAAAAAACAACGCAAACATTCGCCGAACCGAATTATCAACGACCGCGGCATTACTTAGTGCCATTACTTGTTTGATCATAGCTCGTACTAGCAAACAAAACACGAGCGCACTGTATCTACATGCGCATTGGTTCAGTTTAAACATTGACTAATGTGAAATCCTGATAGAGGGCAAATGTTCTCAGTGCAGCGGAACTGAGATCAGGCTTAATGTTTGCTCACGTGAGCGCTCGACGACTTGAGCAGAAATGAGGCGAGCTGAGCGGCTGAGGCTTGAGAACCTTGCTTTATCCTTTAAGTCATACGTTTTCATGGCCTTTCATGGTTATTTCTAGGCTATGCCTAACTCTCTTTAAACCTTGTGTTCAAATTGATCCATGTATCTCTGGTTAAAAGATGTACTGTAGATGGTTAATAAACGCCATAATGATAGAGTGGTTTGTTAGCACCGCTAAATCGAGTGGTAGAACTAAAGTTGAGTCATATTTGTACTACATACAGACTTGGAAGTCAAAGGACACTGTGGAGATGAACCAGATTCTGCTCGGAGATGACTTTCCCGTCTCGCTGGCTACAGATCGGAGGGGACAAGAACAATATAGCAATTCAATCAAACAATATTGTCACAAAGCAGTCATCTATTTGCAAAGTGCTCATTCTGGAGGTAAGCTCCAAGAAATCCGAATGAGCAATTGCTTTATAATTAGGTGGACGTTGGTTTGTGGATACAGAAAAATGCATGACTAACTGCTAATTGTCCAATTACTTCATCTATGCTTTCCCTTCGGGTGTAAAGTGGACAGTTCTATCCTGAGTGATCACATGACTGTCACTAGTCCCCTTAACGTTGAGTTATTTCAAACTCCTACCTAGGTTATCTAGCTACAAAACAAGTGTAGCAGGATCTATCTATTTTCCCTAGCAGAGCAAAAATATGCAAAATACAAGTGATTATATTGTTTTTTTTACCATGTCATCTATGTTTATTTATCATTGTTGTGTTCCGACTGAATATTGTTACGGCTGTAATTAGCACTGTTACTTAGCATGTAGCTTAGCTTAGCTTTGCGCCTACTGCCGATTTACAGCTGTGAGGATATTCAGTAGATCTGCACTCTTTTTATGCTAATGCTTGATTGAATCTTTCAGGGGCTGAATATTTACTCTGCTATAGTATGGTAAGTTGATGCTAAATTCTCAATTGGTCACAGGGTGTTGAAACATTTTTTACTAAGTGTCACTTTTTTTGTTTGGGTTGTTTCTGTGGTAACTGTGGGTATCTATACTAAAAATTTTATTTTATTTAATTTTATTTTTTGGAAGGAGTCTCCAGTGTTAATATTTGCAACCAACACAAAAGTAAAAACGTGTAACCTCTTTATATATAGATATTAATATTTCCATATGGGAAAGTATTTAGACTTTGGAGTTTTTCTGTAACATGACAAGTTGCATTTTTTTGTATTTTATACTTCCAGGAAGAAAAACAGGCTTGTGGTGGTGGGAATGGTTTTTAGCGATGTTCCACAATGTACCTGTGATAAGATTTTTAAGAACATTAAAGGGAAAAACCTGCTACAGTTTAAGGAATAAAACACAATAAGATATTGTGTAACTGGTAAATAATTTACCTCAGGGGGTTAACTTACTTCATCCCACCTTGTTGTTGAAATTCTTCAATCTAACAGCACTCTAGTCAGGTGTTTAATCCCTTAGTGTATGTAAACCAATTAATACAAGATAACAATAGTAAATCAAACTTATTATGGCATAAACAGTAACAAAATTCAGACAACAATAGTCAAAGGTCAAGAATTTTTAATAGACATGTCAACTTGCCACGTCAACTTTTTTTTTTCCTTTTTTCTTTTGTTTGTCAGCGTTGCAAATGTACAGCCACACGAGTTCAATTCAATAAATTAATCTGAAAGGAAGGTGAAGAAGTCGGCTATGTTGCTTAAGCTGTGGACATTAGCAGGTAAAAAACCTTTTCTGAGGAAGAAAAACATGATTTTCCTCTCTTCATTCCGAATTAGCTGGTTAGCTAAAACCTAGCTGTATAAAAATAGTTAGTTGTGTAACAGAGTGACAGAATTGCAGTAACATATTGTAGCTAGCTCTTCTAACAAACAATTCCCTCAGTTTGGTTTCTGTGTAGGAGAAAAAAAAAACGCCTCACAGATTTAAGTTATTTGCTTAGTATCTATTATTTGGTTTAAAAAAGGCTAGAGTTAGCATTAGCTAATGAGGCGTTTAGGAACGTTGACCTAGCATTATCTAATGGTGTTTACTGAAGATACTGGCCATTCCCTATGTGTAGACATTGCAAAAAAAAAAAGTCTCCTGAAAGCTAGCTAACACAGATAATGATGCCCTTTGCTTGTTGATCTTTTATCCCTTTTGTCTTACGCTAAGAAATTTCCAGCAATGCCACACTTTCTTTTCTGTAGAGGTCCTCATACACGAGTTCCCCCAATGGTGTAGATTTAAATATAAACCCGAATAGTACCGTTTCTTTGTACCACTGGCAATTGCTAACATTTGGTACCTTCAGAAAATGGAAGAACTGAATCTTTTCTTGTTTTTCCCTACATTTTGAGGCTGGGCAAATGATGACAATCACAGTTTATTCCATTACGGTTTGATTTCTGCATTTAGTGTGAAAATTTCAACCTTCCTACACGTCTTGAGAATTGCATTAAATCTCATTATACTTACTATTCAAAAGTGCTAATTTTGCAGTTTCTTCACCCACCCTCGATCTTATTGTACCGTGCTAGGCCTGAACTGTTTCCTCTGTTCAAGTCCAGCGAGTATGTATCGCAAATCGTATCGCAAAGTCGTAGCTAAAGATTGTAGTGTTTATCTTAATTTCAAGTGCAGGAAAACATTCCCATTTCACAAAAGAAGAAGCGTCTCGCCCTGAGAGACAGATGACCGACTCACAGAATTTTTTTGTTCATGCTGTAAGGCACCAGGGCTGGGAGGTTTATAAAAAGATAGGAAAAATAGCATCACTCTGATCGGACCATGCACAGAATAGATTCAAATACTCTTTTGTAAAAGTTATATAATAATATTAATATTAATAATAATAATAATATAGATATATATATATATATATATATATATATATATATATATATATATATATATATATATATATATGAAAACTCTTATGTACAATTGAAAGTCCAACATTATAGCACTCTGTTATATCATACAATATCCCCTACATTAACATGCTTCAAATGCAAGTCACTTATCATCATTCTTTTTTTTGCAGCGGTGAACGAAACCTCCCTAAGGAGGATTTTAACACTATGTACAGATGTAACGCTCGGACTGGGACACAAAATGCCCCCCCGTTCAAGCCTCGCCTTCAAATCCGGACGCCTAGACTCCGCGATCAGACGCAGGACAAGCTCCAGGTGCGCCCCCTCGGTTTGAGGTAGCAGTTCACAGTGCAAACAGGATACAAAAATAGCAATACCGATACAAAGTCTTTTTTTTTTTTTTTTTGCTCGGTATTCCACGAGGTGCTAGTCACTAGCCCGCCGGAGGGGGGTGGTTTCACTCAAGTGTGTGTGCCCATTGGGTAATAGAGTCTTTTTGAGCTTGGTGTCTGTGCAGGGGGAGGGAACAGAGGTCGGCTTTAGCGGCCGATGGTGGATCTCATTTGGAGATGTCTTTCCCGTCTCGCTGGCCACTGATCCTGAGGGGGGGAATAATAACATTTTGCGGATCAATTGAATTTTATCACAAAGCAGTAATCGAGTTGCAAAAAGTTAAAACCCAGATTTTAAGCTCCAGGGAATACAAATCCATAATTGCTTTATAATTAAGTTCATGATGTTTTTGTGGCTACAGTAAAACACAAGACTAACTAGTAATTGTCTTCATTTATGATTTCCCTTTGGGTACCCTGAGGGGGTCACATGACTGTTGCTAGTCCCCCCTAAAGTTTGTCAAATTTGTCTGTATGTATAAAAACAGTCTAAGCAACCTAGTCAGCTGAAGCTACACTAGAAAGCATACACATTACAATTATGAGAATTGTACAGTATTGGCAGATAAAGAATCCCGATTCTTCCTGCTAGCAATGTTCTGTTTGGTTCTGCTCCAGTGCCAAGTGATTCAAGTACAACACCACACCCACTAGGATAGTTCTCAAACTGTTCTGATCATATTTAATGTCAAAGCATATTTCTATATATCAAAAATTGACATCTGTTTAATACACCACTCAAATTTGTCCATTTATATAAGAGCCAAAGGAGAACTGATTCGAACTCTCTCCTTTCGACACCCGCCTGTTCCCTTTGCTCGCCCCTGGAATGTGCTGTGCGCACTCTCTGTGTTAATTAAACCAAGCCAAACCAAATCATTCCACCCGTCTGATGACAGCACAGAGGGTTCCTTTATCAGGCGGTGATGGACGACGAGGATATTGCTTGATTTACGAGCCATGGGCGGTACCCAATGAATCAATCTCAGTTAAAAAGTATGACACGTAGATATAGGGGCAACAAAATTCAACCGCTCGTTTTCTCGCCCTCACCTTTTCTCTCGGCGTCTGTCTTGTGCGACCCCGCCTCCTTCCGGATTCCGTTCGGCGTGCCGTTGCAGTGCCCCTCGGCCGGTATATGGCTACCAAAGGACGACGGAAACTGAATCTGCTGGAACTCTGTGCCTGAAGGAGTTGTAATGCCCTGGCAGTGGTAGTCTGATGGCCTGGTGTAACTGCTACTGTTTTCCATGCAGTCAGTACACAGGACTGGAACATCAAAACCCCCTAAAATGGTGAAGAAAGGAAGTGATTACTTCGCAAGCAAGACCCAATGGATAGATTTACTGTAACCCAAGACAAAGAGGCACTACTAAAACCTCCAGTAGTAGCACAAATTCCCTCGTACTCTTACAATCGTCCTAAGGACGTCCACATTACATTTTAATGTGCATTAAAAAAGGCTTGCCATTGCTGTGTGTGTGGCCACTAGGCTGGGATCCTCCGCTGGACTCTATTCTTATGCACACGTCCTGCCTCTCAGACAGTGTCCCCTGTGAGGACAGGTAGCTCGGGACATCAGGAGGAACAATGGTCTCATCTGGGGACAAGTAAAAACATTAGCATCTCCACTTCCTGGACAGTAAAGAAGTCGTAAAGTATTTGTAGCAATGCACACCTGTGTTGACGCTGCACTCTTCACTCTTCTTCCTCGTCTGATAGATGATGCACACCCACACCAAAGAGGTCGCTACAACACTCGTCACGACGGCGATTACGACGATGCCTATAGTGACTGCGCCAGAGCTTGCGTTCAGATGGCAGTTGGCACCGGGTCGCTGGATTACAGTCAGACTGCACTGGGCGCGCTCTGTGCCCAAAGGGTTGGACATGACGCAAGTGTAGCGGCCAGCATCCTCCATTGTGGTGCTGCTGATCACCAGAAGCTGGTTGGCGTGTGTGAAGTGGTGACGCTCGGTTGGCTGCAGCGGCTCGCCGCCACGCAACCATGTAATACGGGGAGGGGGGCTCCCCATAGCCTTGCACTGCAGTGCCACCGCCTCGCCCAGCACCACACTGCGGTCCTCCATTCCCTGCAGCAGGTGGGGCATCTCTGACAGGAGCAAACGGGACCGGTGAGATTTTAATTCCAATATTTGAGAAATTAAACACAAATACAAAACGTACAAAGAAGGGCGGTGAGGATTATGCAAATATCTTTATTTTAAAGCCATGGAAAAAGCTGCACGCACACGAAGTACAAATTGTTCAAGAGGTACACCACCTAGTACATACAACAAGCTTTAGTTGTCACTTGTTAGCTATGTCAACATTCAATAAGGCAAGCTTCACCTCAGCAGTTCCTGACCAGGAACTAAACTGTTTCCTAGAATACCAAACCATCAGACCTAGTTCTTGGAAACACACCCTAAATCTTGCAAACATACTTGCTTACTGATCCCCCTTCTTAGTTAGAAAGATGTAAGCATTGTTTGTATTTTGTGACAACTTGCAGATGGAAATCCCAATATGAATGATAGATTGTTGAATAAATATAAAGCTCCTGTTTAGACTTAAAGCATTAAAAACTCTAATTGCATATTATTTTCCAAAGAAAAGATTACAACAAAATCAACCCAGTGTAGTATCTGATTTGGCTTTGTGTCGAAACGTAGGAATACGCCTCCTGCAGGTAGTTGTGTAAGGCGGTAATTATTTTGTAGCCAACACGTGCATAATCCGAGACTGTATATGCAGCAGTACACGAGTTGAAATCGGGCCTGAGAAAAAGCTTCTCATATCCCACTGCTTAAGCTCTCTGTCTTGTCCCCAGCCTCTCTGCGACCTCCTCTATGGCCTTTCACCTCTGACCCCAAACATCAAGGCCACAGCTGCACCAGCCAGACCAAAACTGAGAACATTCTTTCTTGCAGATGAGGTGATCTGGGGTTTGCCAAAACCCAGCAGCTTTCGAATCCCAAAATGACCTTCTGTTTAAAAACTAAGCACAAAATGATTTCTAAACCAAACCCAAGAGGACTTTTCTACAGTGTCTAACCCTAGCAGAACTTTCTTGCAGTGTCCAAACCTAGCAGAACTTTCTCAAAACTCAAATGGACTTTCTCTCAGTCTTTCAACTAAACCCAACAGAAATCTTAGTGTAGTGTTCAGGTTAAACCCCAACTCTTACCCAGCACTGTGAGCGTGACGTTGGCGGAGATCATGCCTGCTGTGTTTTTGGCCGTGCAGCTGTACACACCCATGTCCTCTGGCTTCACGTGCATTATGAAAAACACGTCGTCGTCGGGCATCACCTCCATGCGCCGCTCGCGGGCTGCCGGGAAATCTGTGCCCCCGTCTTTCTGCCAGGCAACCTGCGGAGACGGGTAACCTTTCGCCGCGCACTCCAGACGAGCCTTCGCGCCAGCTCGGATAGTGAGGTCACGTGGGGTCTTCACAAATGATGGCAGCACTGTGTGTGTGAGAGAGGGGGAAGCAGTAAATTAGCCATGGTCAAGTTAATTCCTGACTAATTCAGTTGGATTTGGGAAACAGGTTAGACACAAAACCATGGAAAAAAATCAATAAATAGAATAAAACCTCCAAATACAATCAATTTGCATCTGGTGGACTGGCGGACAGGCTGAGTAATGGAGTCAGAGTCTGTGCAGCATTGGCGCTGAATCAATTTGTTCCAAATGTGCTTGGACGGAGCGGTCAGGAAAAGGAGGGAGAAAGGAGGGCCACTAATCACATTTCTGTCCTGAAGCTCAGTAAGTCCTGGTCTGCTTCTTAATTTAGCCAATAATTCCCAAATGCTATCGGGATTAAGTGATCTGAAACAGGAACATTTGGCAACACGCACTGCTTGATTTTATTTTTTAAAGAGCGCATTCATGTTTTGTTTCACTCTGGGCCATTTGTCCACCCATAACAACAGGAACTTGTGTCACTAGAAAAGTAGAATTGTGCTTTTTTTGGACACCAGTTCAGCACCAAGGTTTCATTTGTATGGTTTGGGGAAACTGGTCATTATTCTGGTGGTTGATTTTTGGGCCAGTTCTTGGGTTAAAGTTCATCATGTTTGATATATAGGGTAAGTTACCTAGTAGCTAATTTTGGTACAAGGGCAAGAGCAGTGGCAATGCCTGGTATCATATAAAAAAACAAAACAAAAAAAACAAGACCTTTATACACTGAACTGTGAAGTGTAGTAAAACCAAAACCTACCACTTATGCTGAGGCGTGCTTTGCTGGAGTAGGTGGAGCCAAAGTTATTGGAGATAACGCACTGGTAGCGTCCTTCGTCCTCGAATTTGACGTTGTGCAAATGCAGGACGGTTGTGTACTCCATGATTCCTGCCCCGTCTCTGGAGGAGGAGTGGGCGAAGTTCTCGACGTGGGCATGTGGCAGTGGCTCCTGGTCTTTCCTCCAAGTAAAGGTCATGGCCGAGCTGCTGCTGCTTACCGCTGTGCACGTTAAACGTACGTCCTTCCCTAACACTCCGGCCGTGGGTGCAGGGTGAACCGTGATTTGAGGTTTGGGCAGGTCATCTGTGCAGGAAAAACGGGTGTGGTCATTAACATGTCAGCAAACCTAATTTGTTATGCAAACATGAATTGTAGTTGTTTTTGTCGTTTTTTTCTGACATAATTGTCATGCTTGTACGCCATATATACTAAGAGTTATGATGTCATTAAATACGAGAGCCTATCACATGCTTGTATGCAAATTTTTATTACATCAGTTTTCCTAGGGAAGATATGAGTTTGCCAGTTTGGTCCACAAGCATGGAATTTTTTGTGCAAAATTCAATAATTTTTAGGGGCAACCGTTAATACTTTAATGAGAGATTCCAATGTCCCATTTGTCTTGACATTCTGTCCATCTGACGTAAATATGTTATCTCAGGTAAGAATTTATTAACTAAAATTGTGTCATTGGGGCGTAAGCTGTTCCTCCTAATTGGAAATACGCAGGCTTAGTTCCTAACAATCAGCCCTGTATTTCCATGAATGTCAAATCGTGTCGGATCAAACCCTCTATAGAGACTGGTCCAAACCCAAACCTAACACACCTAATCCAGGCAATTAATTCCATCAGGACAGGAGTATGTAATCGAACAGAACATGTAATGATGCCCACCACAAACGAAGCTCTGTGTTGGAGCCTGGAAGATGCTGGTACCGTTCAGGCTTTCGGGGTGTGCGCACGTGGCGTGGACGCCAGCCTGGAGCTCTCGCACCACCACCCACTCAGGAAACCAGTGCAGCTGGCAATCGCACAGGAAACTATCGCTCAAGATCTCGCTGTAGACACAAAGCGAGATTTTGAAAAGACTGAGTATGACTGTTTAAACAGTAACTCAAATTAAAGTTTTGAACAAAAAAAAAAAAACAGGCATAGCTGTCATGAGTTAGAAGCTTGTGTGTGTGTGTGTGTGTGTGTGTGTGTGTGTGTGTGTGTGTGTGTGCCATTATATTTGCAGGACGTCTGAGACTCACAGTGTGCGGAGGTTCTTCATGTTGTTGAAGGCATCTGGTAGAATGGAAAGGATGGCATTTCCGCCCAGGTTTCTGTTCAGACATGACAAAGATGATTTTGGAGCGTCCCCAATGTACACACTGTATACACACATTCTCTCGGTCTCATATACACATGTATGCCAGCTTGTATTTGTAGAAAGGTTTACTTTAGCTTAGGGAAAAAGAAGCCGGTATTTTTCTACGTCTGTACCCTCAAGCTACTTCTCCAAAACTAAATTCCATTTCTTTGACAAAATGTTCGTTTCGCAAAAAGGGAGAAAAAGGCTGAAGCTGGCTGGAGTGATAGACCGAGCAGCTGGCCGCACACATACACACACACACACACACACACATACACACACACACACAGCCTCGTTCTTCCCCTTTTACAAAGAAGCTATTAAATTGCTTGCAGCCCTCTCAAGCATCTGTTTTTGGCAGAGTGCTCCAGTGGCCGCAATGCATTTTGGGATACTCACAGGTGCTCGAGGGCTTCAAGGCCTGAGAAGGCTTTCTTGGCCACTGACTTGATTTTGTTTCCGAACAGTGTCCTGCGATTCCAAGAGATAGGAGATAAATGGGAAAAGAAGAAATTGGGGAAATATTGAATAAGTGGTGGGGGAGGTGGGGAAAAGAGAAAAGGAGAAAAATAATTAGTGGGGTAGTCAAAATTCTAATTGTGTTTAGAGAGATTGGGGTTCTCACAAAAAGCTCACTTTCATATTTATTCGAATGTAGCAGTGATGGGGCAGGGGCAAATTCATGAAAAATTGCTTCAGTGAGAGTACAAAGCATATAGGTTTATAAGTGACCGTGTCATGGACTGGCTAGCAAATAATAAACTAGCCGTTTGCCTGGACCCCTGTGTATGTGTTGGTACCTGCTCAAATTTGGTGCCTGCTCATTTTTGAGTGGGTTCTATTTCGTCTAACCTTCTTTGGCAAGTGATTAAAATCAAGATTTATGCTGTTGACTGAATTCTGCCTACGCAAGCAGCACAATCTTTAATTGCTCCCTCCTTGACCCTGATACTAAGGCACCATGTAATGTCTGTCAGCAAATAGTATGTGGAATCTATTACAATCTATATGACAGAGAGACAGGATCTGTCAGCTCCTGAAAGAGCAAGACATCACCATCTCTCTTAGGCTTATATACTTAGGCTTCTAATCACCAGGGCAGCCACCCAGATTCTTCTGTGGCTTCATTTTGAACCTCTATGCTGTGTTTTTGCTTAATTTTGAACACTTGTGTGGATCTTTTAAACTTAGCTTTCACATTGAGATGTACTTTTTTCCTGGCCTTATCCTAAACCACCAGATTGAGCTTACTCTTCCCCTGGCATCAACCTAAACCCACACAGTATTGTATGCTTACCTAGATTCAACCTTGATCCTCCCCAGTGAACTTTACTTGTGAGTGAAAAACACTGCCAGGAGCCCCAAACCTCTAGCCTAACTCCAGCTTCTAGTCTGGGACTTAAAGGCTTTAATTTGCTCTGGGTTCATGTAGCATCTTTAATTTGAACTTTACAAGTATATTACAGGCAACTGGTCAAAATGCATGACTGTACTTTCCTGGGAAATATACAGCATTATAACTGTCTGACAAATTGTCAAATATTGTTTGTTCATTAGCTTTTTATGAAAGCCTTTCATCTGCATCTAAACCTCGGACAATCCACGCGTAATAAAAGATATTAAAAACAATCTGTCTGAAGGGAGATGAATACACTGTAAAGAAGTGCAAAAGAAAAGAAAGGGGATGATGGGTATTTTATCAGTCACATCAATGTGCAAGTAAGAACGATAGGAACAAAGCGACCGCAAAGAATCCATTCGGGTGATAAACCTACACACCCGTCTCTCATCCGCATTGTTCTATAGGAATGTCCAGAGGCACAAAAGCAGCGGAAAGCCCTTTGATGTTCCGTTGTGTCACCCTCGCCCATTCCCATGCCAGCTCAATGGCCTCTACAGCAGAAACCAGCGACTGCAGTGGGATTTTGCCAGGACTGCGCATCACTGGGATGAAAGGAGCGGGGCAGGGGTTGAACACGATGTTTGATGAGGCCAGATGCCCCTTCACCCTTCCATTTCACACCCTCGGGATGAATTGACACAATTGCAGGGTCTGACTTGGAGACCTTGCGCAATACACCAGAAAGCCTTCTTAGAAGTGTTTCCAATAGTGTCCCTCTGATTCCACTCTTGATATCCAAACATTCTCATTCTTGCTTTGATAGCACATTGGTCCATTGTCTGGTCTGGTCAACAAGCTCAAATTACTGATGAGACACTTGAGTTTTTATCCCATATACCATTAGGTCCCATGTTGCCACTTGACCAATGGAAAATGCATGTCCTGGTGACAGAAGGTGTGGCAAGTAGTAGATATAGGTTCAGTTCAGAAGAGAAACGATCTGCACAAGGAAGCCTGGTCCTAAAGCAATCTCCCTTGGATTCCATTCTTATGATCCAGGAATTGAAGAGATCCCAACAGCTGCACTTTTCCCAACAAGAACCTGTCTAAATTTGAGCATATTTATCTCCGGAAGTTCTAGTTGATTTCCCACCGTTTGCTTGGATATACGAGTTGGTATCAAAAAGTTTAGTGACCAGCTCTGTTTACAAGAAAGTACTGTACACTATCACCTTCAAAATACCCCCCTTGTGCAGCAATTCAGCACTCCCAGCGTTCCTGCCACTTTTGGAACGTGTCGTGGATGTCTTCTTTCCAAACCGTGTCGAGCACCCTCGGAGCCAAATCCGGCAAGTAGAGTGGGTGCGGAAGTGAGATCCTGTGGATTGTTTTACAAAGATCATCATGCATGAGTTGTCGGATGGTTTCGGAATTTTTCGGGGGTTGAGCTCGAAGGTCTTCCTGATCTTTCAACAGTGATGTTCTTCTGCTCTTAAACCGTGTGTGCCACTCAAAACACCTGTTTGCAAACTGTTTGCACCAATTTGATCCAAATACCATTAGCGCCTATTGTCTGACTGAGACTCAAAGTTTTGATTGCCCTTGATCTAACATGGAAATGGCGTGAGGCTCATCAGCAGTTACTGAAGTTACTAGGGAAGATGGGGTTCAGAGGAGTAAAAAAAGAAGAAAAAAGGATGAAAGAAAAAGACTCACAGCTTCCGGAGTTTCTTCAGGCCAGCAAAGGCACCGCTGGTGTCCTCGATTGTTCCAGAAATGGCATTGTGGTCAAGCTCCCTATAGGCACAGAAAAACAGAATGTGTGAAGTCAGATAAAGTATTCTTGCCCCTCTTTCAATACTCTTGGCAGGCATATGGTTGAAAGTCACAGGTTGCGCACATATTACTCTGAGACACACACCTGGCCTGAGGAGTTCTCTCCATCCCGCTTTCTCTTTTTCCCCTCTACCATCGAGCTTTTCACTCTCTGCCAGCCAAATGCATTCTTTCCTTTGTGAAGCATGAGGCTGCGGAAAAACAGCCGTGCCTAGGCTAACGCATGCATAATGCATGACAGCTGAATGCCACTGCCACACACACACAAGCACCCAGGCCTCAGAATCTTTTACCATCATGAATCAGTCAGCAACTTCGCACCGGACAGTGCAAGAAAACCACAACCACACCAGCGTCCGCCTGCGTGGTCCTTCTCCTGGTTGCGACACCGGCAATCACTCGCTATTGGGAACTCGCAGCCCTTGCTTTTCAAACTTCATCTGTAAGTATTTAAATAAAAGTGGAACAAATGCAGGAGGGAAAAAATAGTCCCTTCGAGTCCTGCTTTGTGTGTTTGCACCACTCAAAGCCCCTCTTTCAATCCCACTCCTCCAAACTTTCATTGCAGTTTGACAGCTCCCCCTTTACAGCACTTTGGCTCTCATTCCCTTTTTCTCTCTCTTTCTCTTTTTTTACTCCGCATTGGCTGCCAGTTTCCCTTTCTTTCTGGCTGGCTGGTCCTAAATGAGCGGCGGGTCGTTAATGGTGGTGCCCAGGGCCTCCGGTCCCCCCTCCGCTCCTTCCTCTCTCACCCGGTGCGTACCAATTAAAGCTTGCCCTGCTCCCTTTCAGCGCCACACACTAAAGCCGTGATTAGATTAGAACTGTCTTGTCAAACAATACAGAGATTTTCAAAAATGAGAAAAAAAAGAGAAAAGAACACTACTAGGATGGCTGAGCGAGCACAGTAGCGTAGCGCAGCGCACATAACCCTGCAAAAAAAGAACTCAGCGGAGACACAGAGAGGTAGAAAGATTAGCACATCAAACAGGAGGACAAGCCGCGGGATGAGAGAGCGATGAAGCGAGACGGACTGAAAGAATAGACAGAAGAAAAGGACGGGAAGAAAGGAGGGGTGGGGGGTCAAACAGAGACCCTCTCATTCCCACACGAGGAGCCCCTTCCCCCATGGTTCAGCCATCAGAAGTGAAAGAGGGGGGTTAAGGCCAAGGTCTGGCACCCTACTGAGAGAAAGCCTTCACGCACAGGCTTTATTCTTTAGGTGAGAGGGAGAGGCAAGAAAGGGAGCGGTAACAAGAACAAATAAGTCGGTAAGCAACACAAGAAACGCCGGAGCACAAGTCCATGTGCGTGCCATCGTCGTTTTCTTTTCTTTTTAACTAAGTATTCTTTTTCTTTTTTTTTCTTTTCAATGGCCTGGCTCTCCTGAGATACCTGGCACAGAGAGCCATGCACCCAGGAAGCACGGTGGGAACCAACAAGCCAACAAAGACAAACGAACAGCGAAAAGAAAAGAGCTTTGACAAAAAGACACAACGCGACTGGCAACTTTTCCCAACACGTCCATGCAAAGTAACGACTTTTGCAAGCCATAGCTGTCTTTCTAGATTTAGTACCTTAAGAATAAACTAAAAGCATTAGTGAGGCTACAAGGCAGGCCTAGCCTCGAATCTATTATACGCTTCTTTTCACTGTTAGCGTACGTGTGGAAAAATTAAAGACTAACCCAATATCCAAACAAGTACACTCTGCTTGCTGATGACATGCCCCCAAAAACAATGCAAATGCAAGTCTTATGGTAAAATAAAAGTACAAGAGGCAACATTTTCTGAATTCTTGATAAGAACAACGAAAGATGTGTGTTGTCTTGACAGGCTTGTCTGTGGTTTGGGTTAAATTTCCACCATTTTTAGCAACCTACAGGTGGACTTTCATTGCCTTTGCTATGAGAACCTCTCAAAAAACAAGACACTTAGCCAATCGTTATAAAATGAACGTAGAGTGTTCACTTACAGTAAGCGTAAGGAGGTCAGCCCTCTGAAAGCCCCCTCTGCTATATTGCTGATGGAGTTGTGGCTCAGTTGAAGGGTCTGCAAGTTGGCCAACTTAACAAAACTGCCCTCGGCCAGCTTCGTCAAGTTGTTATAGCCCAGATGCCTGCAAGAACAAAAATTCTTCATATTAAATCTGACTGCTTATTAATTGGATTTTCCTTTGCATGCTCTTGTATAATCAGTATGTACAGGTCACTGAGACTCAGGGGTACATGGCAGAGGGGTGATACAAGGACAAAAAAAACTCACAGCTCTCGCAGCCTCTCGCAGAAGCGCCATCCCTCAGGGTTGAAGCTTGAGATTGAGTTGTTGGACAGATGGAGGTGAAGCAAAGACTGAAGGCCATACAGAGAGCCACTGTTCACCTCTTTCAGGCTGTTGTAGTCCAAATGGCTGCGGGGACGAAAAAGCCAGAGCCGGGTTATTACAGCTTAAACGACTAACCCGGCTGCAATTTACCTGTCAGAGCGCAGAAATGAAGACGGATGGCTCTAAATATGATTCGGCATTAAGGGAAATTTTCATGAAATTGCACTTGGCTCAGGGACGTCTCGAACACGGCGAGTTCGAACTTCGGTAATGCGTTCCAGATTTAATGATGATTCCAAATTAAACCAAGACGGCTAAGTGTTTTGGCATGCATCCAAACTCGGTCTCATTCTAATTAAATACCAGACATGAAATTACCCTAATGAACAAACAGTACATAAAAACATAGCGACTTGAGTTACTTCGAATGCAAATTTCACCCCAGACACTAAAAATATTAAGACTTTATTTTTTTTTCCCCAGAATCGCTGGATAAACAGTTTTTACAGACTTTACACAGAGTGATGTTTGAGTGTGCGTCCAAATATCAAGGAACAGTAACAGACTCACAGGGATCTCATGCGTGCCAGGCCGAAGAACGCTCCGTCCGTGAGCTTGCTAATGTTGTTCCTTTGTAGCTTCAGCACCTCCAGATTGGAGAGACCCTGAAAGGTCAGTCCTTCTATCAAGCGCAACCGGTTTCTGCTCAGGTCTCTGTGGAAAAGTCACATGGATGATGAGATCACAGGGAAATGGAGGACAGCCTGTAATTATAGCTAAATGACTAGTTAACCGCCTTAATACTAATGCTAGACTTTTCGTTGTGTCATTCATTTTATAGGTGTGTAATGATGATAATGGAGCGTTTACTTAGTAAAAAACTGAAACCACGCAGGGGAAAATCCTGTCCTGAAGGCTTTGCCCTGTCCAGACACTCGACCTGGAGACTCCTTCCGTAATTGTTCAATGAATCTCCTCACAGCATTACGTCGTAACTTCAGGAACTTATTATGATGCGTTTATTTGATTCGATTCAATTCATTTGTTCTGCGATTTGTCTTGCAGCTGTGCCATCGTCCAAGCTGCTGATCTCGGAAATGAACTCGGAACTCGAACACAGCTCACGCAAATATGAAGCGCATCACAAAAGGACAACAGACAGTAATATGGAGCCGATTAACATTCTTTTGGCAGATGTTCATCTTCTGAGTGAGTCTCCTTCACGTGTCACTCTTCCATTAGAACACACACACAAAGGTTTGTGGCTTTGAGGAACCAGATACAGCACCCAGGTGCAATGGCTAAAGTGTGTGTAGTGCCTAAGAGCAAAGCGAGACCCAAAACATCCCGGTGGTGGCTTTGTGTTCACCACCCTGTCGCTACAATCAGACTGGAGTTACAGTAACACCCGCAACCTGAAGAACAAAGCATGCCTACAGCCATAAAGAGACAGGAGAATAATGGCTGTGAGGGCACCCTCTTTAGATGAACAGTACACTTTCGTTCCAGGTGTGAGGACTGGGGCGAGAAAATGTTTTCAGCACACTTTTTCAACAATTTTTAGGAAGCTACAAACTATGGGTATGTTTTTCATGAGCTGATAAAGAATAATTTTCCAGAACAGGGTTATTTTTTCCTTAAGGAACTATTCTTTCAATAACTCCGAAATATTTGCAGGCAATTAAGAACCGTTTAAGACACTCAGGAACTTCCCAAGAAAGTGTTTTTTCAGGAACCCTGGAACAATTTACACAACCGGACCATTTTCAGGCATGTTTCCATTGTACCTTAAAAAAAAAAAAAAAACTGAAACCCACAAACATTTTATTTTCCAGTATTTTTTGATGCCTTTTAAAAAAACATTAGAGCTGCTATAGTTCCTGTGTTGAGGGTTCAAGACGGTTTTTAGATCCTGTCGAGCCAGAATTCAACACCTGGAACTGCTAAGGTGGAGCGTTTTGTATCGAGGAGTGCTGATTGGATCAAATATGCGATTATCCTGCAGCCACAGATTGTCACGCTTACATGTGCGCACACACACAAGCGCACACAGCTGCATAAACATAATATAGTTATTAACACCTGATTTATTGCTCTGTAATTAACTTGTTTTCAACTAATTCCTAAAGTCTTTGGCACACATTTTTATTTCTTCTACACACTACATTTTTGGCTCTTGTGTCCCTCCAGCCTGCATAATTAAACATGTAGAATTATTCACAAACAAACCACCGAGTGTAATCATTTTAGAATCCAGGATGTATGAAGCGAAGTGTAAAAAACAGTTGATTGATGTATGCAGGTGAGTTCAGGTCACGTTCCGTCTAGAGAAAGTGTGTGTGTGTGCGCAAGTTTACTCACAGCTGCATTAGTCGGGGAAGCTCGAGGCCCTTGACAGGCAGCTGGGTGAGCCGGTTCCTGCCGAGCCTCAGGACCTGCAGAGTGTCGTTCAGGTTCCTGAACGCTCCGAACTCCAGGTGTACGATTTTATTACTGCTGAGCACCCTGAGGAAAAAAAACAAAAAAACATTTTCAATTCCACACATTACAGTCTAATAAGACAGTACTACTCTATATTATATGCTTTATCTGGCGGCTGTCCCTGGAATACGGGGTGGGAATATGCCCTGGATAGAAAATTGCGGCGTTAACCATATATAACTTAAGCTGCAGTCTTTGCCTTTGTTAAAAATTCTTTCCCGTTTTCCAAATTTTTTTTTTTTTTTATTAACTCGTGTATATAATTTAGTTTTAAAGTTTAATTGTCAGTAAATATGCACAGTCCGAAAGATTTCCATGGCTTGCTTCCACTTTTTGAAAAGAAAAAAAAGGTTCAGGGAAATTTGTGGAAAAGATTCGGAAAATGCTGCAAATCAAATCCACAATTTGAGTATCTTCGACTTAACTGTTACTAGAATCAGAATCAGGTTTATTGGCCAAGTGTGTTTTACACACACAAGGAATTTGGTTCCAGCTGTTGGTGACGATCAAAAGTATGAGCCGAGACAGAAGGTTAGGTGTCACTTTGTGATTAGGGTTCCAGCTTTGTGGTGTCCAGACAATGAAAAAGTGAGTAAAAAAAATAAAAGTTTGGGGTTGGTGTTCAGGGGGTTTGTTTGGGAGAAAGGAAAAAAGAGAGAGAAAGACAAGGACGATTGACTCACAGCTCTCGGACACGAAGGCCACGAGGGAAGCAATGTTCTCTCACATCGATGATGTCATTATTACTCAGATCCAGAGTCTCCAGGTGGGTGAGGTTTTGGAGACGGCTGCCCTGTACGCTGCTAATCTTATTATGGTGCCTGGGAGAGAGAGATAAGAGATGCTATTAATATGTCTGACACGTTTTATTGGTTAGAAATGAATACACAGGGAAACGACGTGTCCCATGGAACTGAAATAAAATGCGCTATGGGACACTCAAGGACTCTATGGAGAGGAAAACTGACATGGACCTCGAGTATATATGTCAGATTTAGCGTATTTCTGATGCTAAGTATTCTTAATTTACATAATATTTGGCAACCTTGTTGTACAATGAAGCATGCTAGGTACTGTGTTAATGCTAGCTAGATTTCCAGGAACTAGTTACATTTTCACCACAAAAATCTTTTCGAGAAATAAAACGATTTCCATAATAAAATTCTTCCCTGGAACTCAAGAACGACTGGATGGCGGTGTGCCGTAACGAACACTGCTGATCGGTTGAAGCTTCATGTCACCTGGTCAATCCGTTCTTTTTTAAAATTGTCGTCAACTATAGTATATATACAATAGCAGACAAACCTGTCATTATATATACATCAATTACTAAATCACCAATAGCGATACAAGCTAACTACATAGATTTAGCACACATTCGCTAAACTTCTACACCAGTGTCAGATCATTTGCATATCGTAGCATGATCAGTCAAAATTAATGATGTCAAAACCGAGATTGTATATGTTCTAGTCGTTTCGAAAATCATGTCCAAAATCACTTCGGTGACTCTGATTACTGCAGTAATACGAAGTTGCCGAATAACACTCGCCGATGATTGGTCAGGTGTCTTCGAGGCTGAAAATCTGCGATTGGTCTGGGCCGAAATTAGCTGCAGAACATGTCTTATTAAGTGGAAAACATGAATAACACACATTTCCACATTTGGAAATGTAATCTTAGGATAAACTTTTGATTGTAGGTCTTTTCCAGCTGGTGAAAGCGACGTGCAATAGGGTGGGGTGGGGTGGGGTATAGCTACTGTAACAGCCTCCTCCTCCTCCTCCAGGGGAATTTTCACATTTGCTATTTGCGTCTTGTTGTTTCTCCCTCAGCCTGAGAATCGATTCAGGGATGGGAATCGGCGCTGTGCTTTCCCCGACGCCTTCGCATTTGAAAAGCATGAAAAGGTCAAAGCCTTTCGGTCCACATCTGGAGTTGTTGGTTTTGGGTTCAGAGCCAGATCTCGAAGCCAAAGAACCCAGTGCAACCAGGAAACTCTTATTAAATGTATCTTACACACGGCGGTCCAGTCTATCGTACGGCTTTAAAACCTAATAATGAGTTCATTTATGATGAAGATAATCGGCTGTCGGTATTCGATATATCTTCTGAAATGATCTCAAACATGGTGTCTGTGTCTCAGACGCTAATTGGCGCGAATATGCTGGGAATACGTGGCTAACAAGTTAGCTGTTAGCTATTAAGTTCATTAGAATACGTTATTATTGCTATATTTATCCTGGGACTATTTGAGGTCTTTCCCACGAAGGCATGCATACGCACGCAAACGCTCACATGCCACCCCTGCTGGATGTTTTCGAAGAAAGGACTAAGGAAGAGTGACAGAGAGCGAGCGAGACAGAAAAAGAGAGCATTCCTTCCACCATCACACCTGAATAAACAGAAAAACGAGGGGGAGAGAAGGATGGCGTGATGGTGAGGGATGAGCACGGGGGCGTTCCCGTTGCTCCTACAGCTCTGAGGCTGCACTGAACAGCGGGTTAAACAGCTGCTGACCCGCATCGAGATCAAAAAACAAAAACACAACACCGAACCCGGGGCCGGATGTGATCGAGGGAGGGGGCGTGGCCTGATTCAACATATCACTCAGCCAGCATTAAAAAAAAAAAAAAAACGTGCACAGTTCGGATGCTCTGAATTCGAATCCCACGCCTGCCCTCGCTGGTCATCTCATCT
Organism: Silurus meridionalis; assembly: GCF_014805685.1. NCBI lineage: Eukaryota > Metazoa > Chordata > Actinopteri > Siluriformes > Siluridae > Silurus > Silurus meridionalis. Next base: position 15,908,372 of record NC_060902.1, read on the forward strand.
CTTTCCATCCGCCTCTTTGTGCGCGTCACATGACATCACATCGACCCCTACAGCCCCCCTGCTTTCCTCTGATTCGTTTTACAGTAAGCCGCTTGATTGACTGCTCCAGCTGTCGCCCTTCTCCAGCTTCTCCACTGCTCAGTAAAGATAGATTTTTACCCAGCATGCAACAGCACTCCACGGCAACAGGCCTCGAACCAGGCCGAAAAAAGCAACTCCGGGATTCGCATCCCAGACCAGAACGCTGCAAACTCCCAAACTCACGCAACCTGTAACACAACCCAATGTCAAACGCTCAAGCTCGTCCACACCGTCAGCAAATCAGCGGTTTGAGACGTTTTTTTGTTTTTTTAAATGAAAGAGAATGATGAATAAATGTAAATCAATAAGGTTACACCATGACTGCACAGCCGAGAGCAATCAGGACAGGGATCACTTGACTGCTCAAATGGATGACACATTGGCAGTGAGGATATATTACAGAGAGAGGGAATGTGATACAGGGACGACTGGCGCGCACACACACGTGCTGTATGGAGATACACGAGGACATGAACTGGGGAGCTGCACACACACACACTCTATACACAAGTCTATGGATTTGTCTAATGACCCTCTGATATACTGTATGCAATAAAACACATCCGAACATGCTGGTATAGGAAAAGAATCAATAACGCCACCCTGAATTGTTTCTGATTAAGGATACAATATTGGACTTGTTATTAAATTATGTCTAATTATTATAATTTTTTATATTCGCATGGTTCCCGTTGTTACGTTCCCTCACCAGAATCTCTATTTCTCCCTCTCGCAGCTTTTCATGTCACCTGATTGCTACAAAGCACTGACACTGGAGGACCCCTTCCCAAACCGTTACCTAACCTGCTGCACACGTCCACGTGTAAGTTGCTATTATAACTTAAATTGAATAAATGCATTCATATAAAGCGTTAATATTCAATATAAAACTGAATCGACACTTTACGTCCAATTCAAATATCCAGGTGTACTGTGTAGACTGTCCTGTAGGGGGCTGTATCTTGAAAAATCTATATTTTTGAACATTTTGCATAAACACAGAACCTGAAACGAATACCACAGACATTTTAAAGTTGATACAGCACACAGCATGCTTTTCCTACATTTATCAAGTTCCACTTCATCAATATTATGTATCATATATATATATATATATATATATATATATATATATATATATATATATATATATATATATATATATATATATATATATATATATATATATATATATATAGATAGACAAATCTTCAAGAGTAGCTGGAGCTTCAGTGTGCGAGAAAACACAGCTCGAAGGTGTTGGCTTACAGATGGAGAGTGACGATGGCTGGCGCGGCACTGCCAAACTCGGGGATTGATGTCAGCTCATTGTGGTCCAGTCTCCTGAGGGTCAAACACAAGAAGACGGTTTAATTACACGTCGAAACGGAGGCCGAGGTATTTAATCAGAGGCATACAGAGAGCAGAGAAATCAATGCGATGTATGATTGTTCATAAGCAGGAGGACCACAGAATTATTTGCAGCATACGCGTGAAGATGATGGTGAGAAAAGCGCAGCGAGGGAGCGGAGCGAGGAAGAGTGAAGCGCTCTGGCCCGTGGCCAGCTGCAGCCCCTGTGCGTATAAAATATTTACAGGGCAGGTTAGTGAGTGGTGTCGGGTGATGATGGAAAGGCCTTATTATAGCAAACCTCCTCTTCACTCCCAATTCCCCCCACTTTGAGAACAATAGCCTCCGACAAAAAGCCTTAAGTGCCCAATAAAGCTGAGTGACAGTTGGGCTATGAAATCATTAACTACTGCACTGGATGTGACACGTGTGATTAAACTCATGACTGTGTTTCTGCAGAGCTTCCCACACATCATCGGCCATGTTTTAGGAACCAAAAACATTGCAAGGGATGGCCGACTCTGTCAGTCAAAGCCAATAGTGACAAGTCTCTTAGCTCATGTATGTGGAAGGTGACAGATAGCGTCCAGTATAAAGTGGATAACGTTGTAATAGTAAATGAAGAATCAAAAGCCTCTTATCCATCCATCCATCCATCCATCCATCCATCCATGACAAAAGTGACAATTATATCATAATTCCATATGTTCAATCTAAAGAATTTGTTCCTATCTATCTATCCATCCATCCATCCATCCATCCATCTATCTCTGTCTGTCTGTCTGTCTGTCTGTCTCTCTGTCTGTCTGTCACTACAAATGTACAGAAATTGTTTGCCAACAATACAATCAAACCCTTGCTGTTTTATTCACTATATATGCTCAATGCAAAGGCTACAATGACATTCACATTTTTGCCATTTGGGAGACGCTCTTTTCCAGGCCAACTTATAACTGAGCAGTTGAGGGTTAAGGGCGCTTTCATTATTATTCACTGATGCATTTCTATAGATGTAGATTACAGACTTGGTTTTGCATAAACATGGCAAGATTGGATAGATTGTGGTTTGGCACTGATCCTAGATCAGTTAGGAGATCTTTGATAGATTCTGATCTTTAGATTGTGTGTTTTATGATCTGATTTCAGTTCGGTGTTGGACAAATTTTAATCTCGACGTTATGTTTCATAGTTCAATAGAGACAGTTTGAACGGTCTACTTACACTTCTTTAAGGTTGGGCAGATTGTTGAGGATGTCCGTATCGACTGCCGTCAGCAGGTTGTGGCTCAGGTTTCTGAAACGGAGAGAGAGAGAAAAAACAATACCGATTAATACAAAGGATCTGGGTAGCAGCTTCAGTGTTGGTGTTGAACATTCTATTGCCACGATCGAACGTTTCTCTTTGATCACTCCTCCTTCATTAAGGCCAGGGAGACAACGCAGACGTCTGATGATCACTCGGCTCGCTGCATCAACAAAACCCTTATCGTTTAATAACTCGACGCCTTTTCTCATTTCTGCGTCTTAAGTCTCTGAAAAATCAGCGGATGAGTTTGGCAGTGGAGCCGAGCCTCCAGCTATTCCCGCTAAAACTTTAGAGATTGATTACGGCGCGACGCCAGGACTCCCCTTAACTACTCCAGAATTAAGCAGAGACTTAGTGCCAGATGCACAAAAGCAGACTTGAAGAGTCGTGTGCAAGATAGCCAGCAGCGATCCGATCAGGATTAAGTACATGAGAAATACAAATAGCAGGTCATTAACGTGAGTGTAGAAGACACAAACCTTTAGAGATGCGCTTATCGGATTATTGAACCCGCAACCTTTCTGCTGAAGCTACTTAGCGAGAGTACGCTACAAAATACGCTAATATTCAGCTCAATATTCTGTAAAAAATTCTGACGTGACGCTGGAGCTTAGCAAACACTTATGTTATATATGGAAAAAACTATTTAAGTGGTTCTTTCCCAAACTGTTAGCAGAAAATTGGAGGCACACAATTGTTAAGGATGTCTCTGGGTGTGCTAGCATGAAGTTTTTCCTTTGCTTGAACTTTTGCGACCCAAAGGCCCCCTCACCCCACTTACTGTACAATAGTACCTTGCTTAACTAATACCCATGTAGCTGAATGAATCTCCAGAAATCTCCACAAGCACCTCCAAGATCTAGAGAAACATCCCAGAAGAGATTAAAAAGGGATTTCTTCATCAAGCCTTACGTTTCAGATCGGTTTAAATCTTTGCTAACAAGACAGGTTTGAAGTATTTATATTTTTTGTCATTTTTGTTTGAGTCAGAACATCGATTATTTTCTTTAGGAAATAAATAAGTGGACATAGAAACCTATCTTATAAGTTCAAGAGAGGAATGAGTACGTGTGTGTATGTGCGTGGAGATAATATCGGAGCACGATGCGCCCCCGAGGCTGCACTTTGACAAGACGGTGTGTTATAATCACACTTGGCCCTCCCGCTGCCATTGTGTGCTGCGGTGTTAAAACCGCCATCCTTGCTTCAGAAAGCAATTACCTAATCATGCTAAAGCAAAGTGAAAAATTACAGGGTTTCCCTCAAATCTGGCCAGGGGGGTTAGAATACAGAAGACAGAACGGAGGAGCAGAAACGGAAAGGAAAGTCAGACACGGGCAATCTGCGACAGGGATCAGCGCAAATGTAGGACAAGTTCTGCGCTGCTAAAAGCAGCCATAACCAAGGCCGGGCAGAGGGAGCCGAAGTCGAGGTAGCGCTCAATGAGCCTCTGTTCAGGAGCAACGAGCGACTCATGGGTGTCAGATATCCGCCATTTCAGAAAGAAAGCCATGAGGAAGCTGATTTTGTACTGAAAGTACAAAAGTCTGTCTGCTCACCCACCAGTGTCAACCTTTTGTGGCCAGTTTATTTGTTTAAAACACAGAAATCAGACTGGTTTAATTCTTAACCTTGGATGCTCTGAATTTCTGATATGGATATTCCAGGGCATGATTTTGTTTGATTGTAAATTTTACACAAATGTAAAAGACACTGTTGCCATCTATTACATTTCAAAAGATTGCCTTGACATTAATTGAAGGAAGGAGTCCCCAGTTACCATTAGATTGGTATGAACATCCCATTCCACATTTGCTGTTATAGTAACCTGGGTAGATGTTCCACTAGATTTTGTGTAGATTTGTGGAGCTTCCTTCAGCCACAACGTGTGTTAGTAAAGCCAGGTACTGGTGCAAGGTGAAGAGGCCTAGGGGGCCTGTGTTTAAAACTCCATCACACCACACAAGTTCTGCTTCAGTATTTGAGGATAAACTTAAGACTCAGAAGTCTTAACCCCATTCAAGGCCTTTCAGTGTTAGTATCTCTGCTTTACAACTTAAAAGGCCATGGGCTCAAGGAGCTAAGGAAACAAGTGTTTATATAACTTTGATTTGATCCGCCCTGGTCACCCGGCTTTATTTCACCGCCTTTATCTTATCTGATAATGTTCACTTTCACACCTACTGCTTAACCCCGAGGTCGTAACTCAAACGGCTGTCGCAACCGCTGGTGTGTGAAGCCTGGGCAGTAAACACTCCCCTTTTCCCAGCCACCTCGCTGCAGATCCAGGGCTGTTAGGGCTTCGTGTATACATGTGTTCCTTCAGGAGGTGGTTGTCAAAACCAAGCTTGAGGCTGGATCTCAAGTTTAGCCAAGTAAGACCTGAGTGCTAATTATTAACAAAAGTTATAAGAAGGTATATATCCCCTGCAGCCGCAAAGGTTGGCACTAAATGTGGGGCGGATTGGGGAATTGATTTCTATCAAGTTTGTGGTGTCAATCGTTAAGAGGATCGAACAATGGGTTGAAGATAGAGATGGAGAAGGTTTCTTAGGCATTTCTTGAACGGTTAAAGGGCTTACCCATCATAAATCCTTGAGGTTCTACAGAAAAATCTACCCCAGATAGACATTGTTTTTATACCTCCTATATTTAACCATGGTCTTTTAGCTGCTCTTTTACAGAGTACCTTAACTTTCAAACTACTGCTTTTTGTGTCAGGTGAAGTTAATAATATAAGTTGATAAGTTTATTTTAGGCATTGAAGAAACACTACTGTTAAACTGTAGATGTTTGTACCCTTTATATTTTGTAAAAAATGACTGATTCCAGGTCAAATGAGTTTTGCCAAAAACCCACCCTGCAGCTGTGCATCAGGCATGAAAAAATGTAGCAGTCATTGTCCTATAGATGAGATAAGCCGGGCTGTTTCCAAAAATGACTGGTTAGGGTGCAAAATAAATGCTGTGGCTATCAAACGTGTTCGAACAGAAATCTTGGAGATGCGATGGCGAAGGTTTCGATTGGCGTAATCAGTCAAACTTGGCATCAGACGCCATACATTGCATTTTCGGGTTCCCATCAGCCTCAGGGTGAAGCTTGTGCAGCAGACACTTGTTACTTAAAAATCATGTAAAAACCTGTGTTTCCCAAGGAGACAATCGCCCTCCCGTAGTCAATTAATCATCCTCACTTTGCCCCCCACCATTTCCTTTATCCCTTCCTTGCCTTCTTAAGCAAATGACCAATTTCCTATACCAGGAAACGATCGCCGGAAGGGACATTATTTTTCTAAAGGGGTCAAACTTATTCGGACAATGATTAGCAACATAAATAATCGATGACTGTTGAGCAGTTATGAAGTAGGTTTTTGCGCCATGTCGGTTCCGATTAATCAATAAAAACGTCTACCATCAATTAAAAAAACCTGCATGAATTCAAGTCCCATGATTCATAACATAGCAAAGTGATACTGCTTCTTATCTGCCCGATCTTTATGGCAGACACGGCCGGCGTGCACTTCGCTCCTGAGAAGTGTGAAGTGATAGCGGTGACGGGGCTTTATGACGCAGCTGGTAGACAGAGCAGCGATTTAACGCGTCCCCTTTCAGACGGCTATAAACTAGTCAAATAGTCAAAGAAAGACAAAACCAGAGAAGGCCGCTAGCGAGCCACACCGATTTCTCTTCGCATCACTTTCTCTCTCTCTCTTTCTCTCTTTCGCTTTTCCTGTCATAAAGGGTTTTTACAGCCCGGCAACAGGGCTGATAGGGAATCCAGAGGCTTTTTCTACCAGACCGAACACTGCTGTGTATAAGCCTTGCAAGAACCTTGATGATCCCCCCCCAAAAAAAAACCCTTTGCGCTCTAACGAGAAGTTAATGGCGAGCTGATTAGCGTGGAATTCTTTTTTCTTCTTCTTTCTTTCTGACTTTGTTGTTGTATCTGAAGCTGAGGAAAATCACATCTTGGGCCCATGTGCACAGATGCTGAATAAACGAAAGAGCAAAGCGCACATGCTGCAACGGGCAAAGGGTCTGCTCTGGCCCCGGGCACGGAACGATCCGGAGCCATGCAGACGCCGAGCCAAGAGTCTGACACAACACACACACACACATACAGAGAGAAAGAGAGTAAGGCTGGAAGAGTGCAAGAAAAATATTAGGCTTCATAAAAAATTTTGTTTAAAAAAAAAAAAAAAGCACATTGTTTGATGGTGTGTTTGGAAAGACGGCATCCAAGATTTATTGCAGAAGATAATAAATACAGCTGTGCGCCCAAATCGAGCGCTCGTTAGCCCTTAGTCGCTAAGTTTATTATGAAAAAGACGTAACTATTACAGCGCCAATACAACAGAGGGAATCGTAAGTGTGTAAATTGTGTTACGCAACGAGCCGATCTGCTTGGATACGTCTGAGAACTGTAAGGAAGACACACATCTACAGGAGAAAGGAGGAGGAGGGACTTAGTCAGGGTCAGAGGACAGCCAGGACTCTATGTTACTGTATGTATGTATTTGCAAAGGATCGTGGATCCATCAAATTTCCATGCAACACTTAAATCCGTTCTCAGATATTCTTAACATTGTTTGAAAAAGCCAAGAAGCTGAGATCATCATAATTGTTTTGGATAAAATCAGGTTGGATTGGCTGCCAGCTGCAATAATGAGATACAGTACAAGATGAACCAATTAGGATTGTACACTTTTCCTGTCACCCAATTTAGCAATTTCTGCATCTTATTGTAATCATTTTTTTTTTTTTACAAGAAATAACTCAGCAAGATCGGTGCACAATCAATAACACTGGTTGATGGGAAACGGTAAATGTTTTTCTAGGAAACGAGATGTTTCTTTAGGTTTTATTTTTATCCAATAACATCATTACATTTAAAGATTTTCAATAATATGGACAAAATATCAAGTGTCTTCAAGAGCCACTACTCCCTCGTCATTAACTAGTCATAAGTGCTGCAAGTCGCTGGGTCTCCTACACACTAAGATGTGCCAGGTTGTGATTTTTCACTAACAGGACTAGGCCTGCTGTGTGTGTGTGTGTGTGTGTGTGTGTGTGTGTGTGTGTGCGGGGGGTGTTCCTCAAAGCCCTATGCTCTCGTTTTTTTCCCCTTCTTTTCCAACCCCCCCTTTCAGCTCTCTCCCCCTAATTTCTTTTCCAGATCTCCAAACTCTTACCAGATGTACAGAATTCACAGATGATTCATCCATCAAGCTCACTTTGTAGACATTCTCCTAAAACAAAGGCCTCAGATACGAGGTGCTCGGCTACACTCTGTCTGAAGACGGAAATTTTGGTTCAAATCCAAATCGCTTCGAAAGGTCGAGAGCAGTCGGGGGTATCAGTTAGCGAAATGAAATGCGACTATAACCGTATGTTTATTTTTATTTGCTTATCGTCGTTATTTGTCGTTTCTGTTCCGGATAAAGTGCCTGGGTTTGACTCTCCGCCCTTCACCTGCTCTAGCCGTAATTCATGTTTTTCTGATTTAAGTAGTTGATAGAGGAAGAAGGAAAAAAAAATTAATAAAAGGTGATACATCGTCCGATCGCGACTCTGCGTCCTTGAAAACACGAGGGCTGAACGCAGGAGGCTGTTAATCTCAGTGCCAGGCAAGCCAAGCTAAACACAGCCAGGCCCTTAACTAGCTCTGATAAAGCAAACACGCACACGTTCACATGCTTTCTCTCCCTCACACACACACACACACAGAGCTCCAGGCTACAGCGCACACCTGGAGCAAACCGGTTTGGGTTTCAACTTTCTCTACAGCCCCCCCACCCCCAAAGCTCTGGATCACAAGACTTTGTGTCAAACCTCTGGGCTTTACCAATAAAGCGTGCAAATTCAATTTGCGGCTGCGTACAGAACCACATCATCAACTCTTCAGCGAGGATTTATAGCGAAAAAATAAACAAACTCATGCACGACAAGCCACGAGGTGCTAATCAAGTGCTCGGTGATGCCATCTTTCAAATCCTATTTAGGAACTGAGGCCCCCCAACATTCCACATGCACCAATAAACACAGATTGCTTACCAACACTTCTGACAAGCAAAGGACACCCTACAAATGCAAATCATGGAAAGACACATCCTCCTTCTCTTGCAAAAACCACCCAGTATGCTATTCTGGGTCAGGGGTCGTGACCCTGTAAGGCAGCATGGGAGGGCTGAGTGGGGGAGCCAAAGACTGAAGCCCTATTCTTTCAACAATTGAGGATGGTGATGAGTCACACCGAGTTCGATTAGCATAGTGTCCTTTTTTTATCCCCATGCAGTGGTCCACTGGAAAACATGGCTACTTGTTCTTTAACACAAACATAGGCGGAATGATGACGAGCAAATGGGATTAGAGGGCGTGATTCCCGTCCGATGCGCATGTGAAATGGTAGGATATCTCGGATTGCTTGAGCCGGGAAAAGTGGTAAGAGATTTGCACCAGAATCCATTGGATATGAATTCAGCTTGATGGTCTTGGAAAGCATCGTGTGATATGATATAAGGAAAAATAGTATTTTTATAGTATCTTATTCCACTATAAAACCAGAAAGAATCAATGACTAGGATATTAGGCTTAAAGCTGACAATCTTAGCAAGCCATGATGATGACCACAGGAACATTATGGTGTGCATTAAACACGACCAGCATCATCGATATCTCATAACAACCCCTAACCTCATAAGTCATGCTAGCATATGAAATGAGCCTAAATATACCTGACCTCATTGGTGATTAAGACCTAGTATGACTTCTAAGTTATGCTACAAGTGGTGTGTTCTTTCCCAGAAGACACTGGGGAGCCCTGAAATGCAGTAAAAGTGTTTAGACAACTGGGACATATCAACGGTCCTTTTTGTGACTTTACCATTACGGACGAATATTCAAAGGACACCTTGGAAAAACTTGACCATGTAGGTACAGGGCAAGAGGAAACAAAGGTTTTGTGTTGGTTTTTTTTTGTTTTTTAAGGGCGGGATTTCTTAAATCCTGTCCAGCAAAAATGTTTACTTCCTCATGCTCCAGTTTCTCTACTGCTGCCTAGGAAGTGCTGGCCGAATTCTTTCGGCTTAAATTCCTCACCTTTAAAATCTGGTAAGTCGAGTATTCGTCCCTCAAGAGGTGACAACTTCCTCGACCTGAAATCTCCCAGTCACGTGACCGCTTCTTTTCGCCATGCAAACTTTGTTTGGCCACAAAATCCGACGGGATGAAATTTGTCCAGCCGGATTTGACTAGAAAGACGTCCTCAGTTATCTCTCGTAAAAGACATGAGGTCATGTACCATCAGCTAAATGATTTAATGTTACCCCTTCAAATGTAAACACCAACAATATTAACAATCTGAAAAAGAGATGGACTTGCTACAGATACGATAAAAGAATTAAGGAAACTTCCCAGCTAAAGATATTTGATCTCTTACAACTTTAGCCACTTTATTATAGTTGTCAATGATGTAATATCTGCTAGAAATATGAGATCCAAACCATGAATACGCATGTAAAAGGAAATCTGAACTCGTATCGAACATACATTGGATTACAGAGTATATCTTAGGTTATCAAATCGCAAGAGACTTATACAAATGTTCGATTATCTGTGTCTGGATTTTATGTGGGCATGGTGTAAAAAGGAAAAACAGAAATATTCATGTCAGTATGGTGTGTGAATTCTGGCTGTGACAGTTCCTCAACCTCAGCTACATCACACAAGATTCATGTCTCCATCTGAACTGTTAGATCCCTTGTCATTAGGAAGAAGGGCCAGTCCATAAGACGTTCTTCACATGATTGTGGTTCTGTAAGCCTAGATCCTTGGTTGGAGTACTGTGTGGATTTGTACTCGGTAGCAGTCAGGCCTATTCTGGAGTTTAGGAGGTGGAGATAATGATATTTTACCAGTCGTAGCCTGGTATCCAAAAGCTTGCACGATACCCATGCCCTGACATTTCTGCTTTAAACAACGAAGGTCCTTAACCGTGGAAAAAAAAATCTTCAGCAACATAAGCCGAAGTCTTGCAAGTCTGTTCCTGAGAACGTCTTTTTCACTTCGCTCAAGGATGTGACCTAACAATGAAACAGTTTCCTTCACTCAGCACTCAACTCACCTAAACAGCTCTGTCAGGTTTTCGTGATTCACTTCCAGTCATCCCTGACACGCGTTTGGCACAAAATATTGTTGGACACGCCTGTCCTTCGGTGTTCAAATGGTTTCGTAAGTCAATGTTGTGAACGCCACCTACGCCTCTGTCATTTGTCAATAAAATCTTTACAGTATATAAAAGTAAAGACCGGATTACTGTGCTGATTACTGATATTATAATAATTATACAGTTTATCACTGTTTATTATTAGTGGCATTTTATAAACATTTATACAAATCCTGAAGCTTACTTCTAGCTGTGAAGTTGTAGCGCATATATTTTAACCAAAGATGGGCTGGTTTTCTAGAACAGCAAATAAGTTAAATATGTGAGTGAAACAAATGTTGCTGAGCGTCACAATCGGGTGAGATTTGATTCGATTATGAGGATTTGATCTAGTGATGTAAATTGTTAAAAGAAATATTATAGATCTAATACATTTAAAATATGTCTGAAATCTACTAAATTGACTTGAAAAGACCCCATCTTTTGAAACGGACCTTTGAATGTTCTATTAAACGAGCTGATAACGAGAAGCTTCAAAAGGCTAGCTCCTCATTGAAACTGTTTATGATAACCATCAAAGATAGATTCCTCTCTGGTATGTCTCCAGTCACTGCTTTCTCTTGGCCTTCAAAGAAAAAAAACAACAAAAAAAAAGATGGCCATCTTGGACCAAATGTGTCTAGGTGTTAGACAGATAATACAAAGTAATAAAGCCTAACCCTTTCAAAACACAACAAAGGCGGCTACTGGGGTGAAAAAAAAAACAAAAAAAACACAGATAAGGGCTAGGTGAATTGTTCTGGCTTGCGGATCATGTGATTTGAAAGAACAAAACTCAAAATGAATCAAAATTATGTCTACAAAATTGGGGTAGAAAAATTGGATGAAATCGGATCATATGGATAATTGCTAACCTTTTCCTGTATTTATTAATATACGTTTGATGGAGGAGGGTCCAGGAAATGAGTTATCCCTTATGCTATAGCAGCTCTTGCAGGTTTTTTTCCCTATTAGCCTCTCTAACGTATAAAACCCAAATAACCCGAAAGAAACGTACACCGTTTACATGTTTACATGGAGCGTCCACAATCAACTGAGTGACAGAGCTGCTGTTTTGAAAGCGAATCCATACTTTCTCATGTATATACACTCAATAATACTGTACTTCACACTGCCTGATGTTGATTTATAACCAAAACCACACCCAGCAATTTCATCCTACCTCACAGGTGCCCAATACTCTTATTACTCCATTATTAATCCATTATAACTCTATTACTGCCCATAGCATGTACTAGTAGGTATCATGTTAACAATTTGTCTCAGTAAGGTTTGACTGATTGCTTTGTGAGCATCGTTTCGAGCACTTAATCCACCTATTGTGTTTGGGTATTTACTTTCTCTGTTCTTCTCGCACTCAGGGTGTTAAAGCAGGTTTTGTATCGGATCAGCGACGACATTCAATCTGTACCTTTCCGTCTTTTATGGGGAAAAAACTTGTCTTGGCAGTGTGTTATATGTTATTAGCCTGTATGCTAAGTACGGGGTCTTTTTTGGACCATTTCAAAGTGTGTAAGATGTTTACCTGAGAAAATTCAACGGAAAAACAATGCTTAGAGAGGTGTTGTGGAAAGCTGGAATGTTTAGAGATAGATTTCCTCTCTCTGTCAAGCAACCATTGCTTAGGTTTGTGCTAACAAAACATTTTACCTCAGTGAACTGTTGGATTTGAATGTCTAATAACAGAACAAACAAAAAACGTTTTTGGATTAAAAGACAAACACCTTATTTACCTCAGAACCTTTTGAATTATCAGTATCATAAATCTCCAACAATATAGTGAGAGCTAGCTCGAATAAATCATCTCGGGTTTACACATCTATCTACTTATTTCTACGTTTTCTCAATGTCAATAAACATTCATTATGCAACCATGACTTCTCCACTCTGAGATGATCACTAAACCTAAGGCCCGAGAACTCACACTGTACTCAGACACGGAAGGTCTACATATAACATAAACACCAGGATGGGCATTTAGAGATGATTTGGTTGCTATCATCATATACATGCCGATATCTTACAGCTAATCAGGGTTTCAATGAAATGGTGCAGGAACCTCAGGAAATCAGGTCTCATGCTAGTTGTGTTTTTCTTCATCTCTTCGTACATTTCACACCGTCAACTTCATCACATCTGTTACATACCGGCATATGTTATTTAATGCAAATGTTATGATTGTATAGTTTATAGTGCATTGTGTTTTCATCATCCTGCACTTTTTGTTCAAACATGTTACAGTATCATATAAAATCCAAAGAATTGATATTATTTGTGTTATTTGTTCATTTCACAAGAAAGTATCATGATATTTTGTAATGCTCTTAGGTGTAACAAGTATTGTGATATTTTTGTGTGATTTTTGGATATTTACAACTAAGTTTGGTGTTTGTTTTTGCAAAATCATAGCTATCACACAAGTAGTGTGATGTTTTTGAATTGTTGTAGGTAGTATAAGTAAGTATCCTAATAGTTGTGTGCAAGTTTATGTATTATTAGGTATAATTATTAAGTATAGTAATAATTGTCTCATTTTAGTTATTATTAAGTAAGTAGATTAATATTAAGTATTATAAGGGAGTATCATGGGGTTTTTTGTTGTGATTTTAGATATCACAAGTAAGCATTGTAATGTTTGTAGTATTATAGGTATTGTGACATTTTTGTGTGATTTAAGGTCATAGTACTGTAATTATTGGCATATTTTTGTGCAGGTTTAGGTTTTATATAAAAGTGATGTGATATCAGTATGATTATCGTGATTTCTTTGTGATTTTAGATATCAAAAGTAAGTACTCCAACATCTTTTGCAGAATTATAGATATATGTAAGTACTATGGCATTTTATGTTTTGATGTTTTTGGGTCTTATCTCAGTATTAACCATGTGGTAAAGTTACACCACAGTTACAACACATCTTTTCGCAAATCTTTTGACCCCGAGATTGATTTCCACACCTGAGTCATGTGCAAGTGTGTTATTGTATCACGTGTTTACATTTTCCCCCGGTTTTGTGTTAAATCTGTTGTGCAAAAACTGCATTTTAAACAAGCATCAGAACCAAGGACCTGTGAAAGCTTCAGGACCAGAGTGTGTTTTCACCTGGATGAATGGCATTGAGGGGATGTGGACACAGTGGGAGTGAGGGGGGTATCTAATAGGCCTACAGGTAGGTTCCTCAGCTCAAGTTTTCTCAGTGTGTCTGATCTCTCAGATCGTTACAGATTGGCCAATCAGCAGCAGGAGATACTTACAGATAGACGGTCTGATCGGGTAAGTCTTTGGGGAAGTCGGTGAGTTTCCGGTGGCTGCAGTCGGCCGTGTCTAAAGTGCACGTGCATTCTCGCGGACACGCCGATCCCAACCCGGGCGCCAAAAACAGTTCGAGGGCCACGAGGGAATAAAACACATAACGTGAAATGTGTCCCGGAGCCGCCGCCATTTTGTATCCGCTTCAATCGGCGGATCGGATCTGATCTCCACACAGCTCCCAGTCCGGCGTGTTTCTCCTACCGATTATTTCTCCAACATTGAGTCGCCTGTACGCCAAAAAGTCCCTGTAAGCATCTCAGGTGTGTGTGTGTGTGTGTGTTTGTGTGCGTGTGTTTTACTTTCTATATGGCTTTTTTGTAAGGAAGCCAAACATCAACAACAATGTTTCCAAAAGCTCCTGGTCCTGCGTTCACTCCTTTCAAATCCGCGCACAAAGTTTCACTCGTGGGTTTGCGTGTTTTCTTCCCAGGTCCAAAACTAAAGTGAACGAAAAGGTTACACGTGTTAACATGATGGTGAGGAACTGGAGAAAGCCAAAGCGGAGAGCAAGTCCAAAGCTGTTGTCCTTAAAAGGTTGAAAATGAGCTCTGCGTGTGTGTGTGTGTGTGTGTGTGTGCGTGCGCGCGCGCGCTCTTGACTATTTTGGATCCGATCCGATTCAATGGTTATGAGAAATTATAATAAGAAAAAAAAGACAAATAATCCCACAATCAGGAAGTGTCACAAGTGTTTACACTGGAGAGAAATCCGGATTCTTTTGCCGTCGTAACGTGTGTCCGAAAAAAAACTGGAAGAAATCTTGTCCTCGGACTCCATGGAGACATGACCAGTGGTCGAGTCTTCAACCTTCCCAAAAAATCATTTCCTCCCTCTTTATTGTTGCATATACAGAAATAGATCTGGAATTCTAACCACCAACAGCAGATCAGGAGCGTTCCGGTGTGAACGCCGCAGGAACTTTCCGGGTCTGTAGGAACCGGTACAGCTTCTCCTGGATCTCCTCAAAAGAGAAACAAAACCCCAAATCCGAGCGATCACCAATTATTGAACGCTTCTTCTTTCACTTCTGATCCCAACAGCAGATCTCTCTCTCTCTCTCTCTCTTTCTCCCCCATCTGTCTTTACTTTCCCCCTATTCGATTCAGACAGAACGCTCTCTCTCTTTTTCGCCCCACGTTGGAAGCCTCGTCCTCCCGCCCACCTCGGTTTCTGATTGGTCACCTTAATATACCAGCGTGATTTCATTGGCTGGTTTGAGAGTTTTACTAGTGATCGAACAGCTGCCAGTCACGGCGTGTTAGCCCCGCCTACCTTCACCACCGAGGGTGTGAAGCGGCCCCGCCCCCTTTCACTTTTAACCACAATTTAAAGTGGGAGGATAGAAAGAGCGATTGAGAGAGAGAGAGAGAGATGAGTGGAGTAAAGTTTACTCGGATTTACTGCAAGTAAAACTCTATGAAGTTTGTTATATATACATGCCATTAGATAAGCAACCAAACTAAAATAAACACAAACGCGAGTTAAACAAAACAAAAACAAACAAATAAACAAACTTTAAATAAGCTAAAAAGTCAGCAAGGAAACAATATAATCTAAAATACAAATAAACAAAATGTTTGTATTGCTAAAATTCAGTTAAAACAAGCTAAATAAATAAATAAATAAATTATAGATATATAAATATATGTAGATATAAGATTAGAAATACATATACACAATTGTATATCTGTATAATAGAAATATTTGGAAATAAATATCAAAATATATAGCTATAGAAATGAAAACATTGAATATGTATATATAAAAAATACACAGAGCAAATAAAGTGAGCTGAACTAAACAAAAACAACAACATATTGTCCAGCAACAAATAGTTATTATACAAAAGTAAAACTAAATAAAGAAATACAAAGTAGGCTAATATTCAAATGGAAATGATCATTAAACAATTCGATTTGACGTGTTTAATTGTATACTAAACAAATTGGATTAAAAGAAGCGACTGACTAAATGACATTTTGTTTCTACGCAAACGTTGCACCGATTCTTAAAAATGAAAGCGAGTGTGTTTATAACAATATACAAAGACGCGATTCGATCCCGAACAGCAGGCCAGAAGAGACACGATTATCCGTAAACAGTTTTGTTTTTCATGTTGTTCACGCTGTAAGCCGTATAAAGTTTGAAGGCCATTTCTTTGAAATGCGGAGAGCATATTTATGACAACAATTAAATCAGACAGCACAAAACAGTAAACAAATCAGTCTCGATCACATTCAAATCCCGGATGATGTGCTGCTGATTTTGTCTAAACATGCAGCTGGGTGTTGGTTTCCAAAGAAACATTCCCCTGTGCATCAGCTGTGTTCCGAAGCTGTAGATTGCACAAAAATAATACTTTGTCGGTAAATGACTTGTGTGTAAGTCGTATGTAAGATCTCCTGGATGGAATCGTTTCAGGTTGAAGTGTGAATAAACAAGCGGAGTTGACAGAAAGCAGTTCTCGACTGCTGGAGAACAATCTCAGCCTCGTGGAATCTGCAGCCATGCGTTTTCCCCTCTTTAACCTAAAAGGCATGTGTTTCAGGTATGCCAGCTTTCTATTTCCAGAGGCTTGCTGGCACGGCTTCTCCGCTGATTTACCTGCCAGTTCGCCAGCTGTAAATAATTCGCTTTACAAATAACTCGTGATTGATGTGCGGGTCAAAGTTGGAGTTTAAGATTAGGATCAATGAAAGCTTGTGCACTATAACAAGGTGCCGGAGGTCACTTGGGGACTGAGTGAAGGACAAACGTGCAGTGAAGAGTTTTCAGAGTGGTGGGGGACAGATTTAAAAACAAATGTCCTGGTCACAAATCCTAAATCTCTGGTGGGCTAATTTGTTTCTAAAGGATTAAATTGCTCCATCATATGAGGTTTGATTAATCAGATGATTAATCACCCTAGGTGTGGTGTTTTATTAAATACTTAAAAAAGTCCTAGGTCTGTCTGTCTGTCTGTGGTCAACTGTGTTTGTAAATGGGTTATTCGGGTTAAGAAAACGATGAACAACAGACATGGAAACATTATATAGTTTATGCTATATTTAAAATATCTGTCTGTCTGTCTGTCTGTCTGTCTGTCTGAGTTCTTCTCTCTGCCTGTTTATATATCTATCTGTCCATCTGTGTCCTCTGCTTCTCTGTTTGTTTATCTGTCTGCCTGCCTCTTGTCATTTTGTCTGTTGGCCTTTCTGGTGGTTTTGTTGTCTATGTATGTGTCTGTTTGGCCGGTCTCATTCTCTGCCTGTCTGTTTATCACTCGGTCTGTCTATCGCTGTGTTTTCTGTTTTTGCCTGTCTGTCTGTCTGTCTGTCTGTCTGTCTGTCTGTCTGTCTAGCTGAAAAGTAAAAATGTAGTTAAAATTCCTTAACTATTCCACAGAAATGAATTGTATAGTTGTAACGCACTCTGTCCCCCAAAAGACACTTTTTTCTCTCTTTAGAACATCTGGAAAGCTTTATGAGATGACCAAAGTTTCAAAATGCTTGTATTAGTGACTGAATAATTCATAGCAGTTACTGAATAATATGCTTTCATGTGATTTAATCGTTTGACCCGAGATTTACGAGTCGGAGCGTTAAAGTCTGCAGCGTTAAAGCATCTGTCTAATATAATAAGTGGTGTATAATCATCGCTCGGTGACTAACCCGAACCTCTTGTCTTTATTTAACGTGGAATGTGCAGGTTTACTCTGCTTTCTGTTAGTAAACTCCGCTCCAGCTTTACGGTTTCCTCAGTGTGACTGTTATGACGCAGTAACATCTAATTATGTGGTAAAACCACTAATCCAAAACACTAAAGCAGTAAAAAGATAATAGTGCTGTGGCTTTATTGTAGCCGTGGCTTAATTGATGGCAAACATTTGACGTCTCTGACAAGTGCTTTCTGCTCGTACACGGCCCGAAAGCATTCATTCTGAAGCTTGGTTCATTTAAAAAAGTATTAGAAGAACATGACGCTTGGCACGGTGAAATTAAAGCTCTTTCATCTGACAGAATGAGATGGTTTTTACATTAAAAAACATTGAAAATGCACCCCCTCGACACTGGTCTTTCAGTAATCAGTGCCCAGAAACACATGGGCTGTGTTTGGCTCGGTCAGGTCCGAATAATAAGAACTGTGTGAGCATGCTAGTCACGACCTAAAGAAAGCAGC
The DNA here is from genome assembly GCF_014805685.1 of Silurus meridionalis. Classification (NCBI taxonomy): domain Eukaryota; kingdom Metazoa; phylum Chordata; class Actinopteri; order Siluriformes; family Siluridae; genus Silurus; species Silurus meridionalis. Next base: position 15,926,802 of record NC_060902.1, read on the forward strand.
ATATGATTGATTGTATTTCTTTGTCTGCCTCTCTTTCCCTCTTTCTCTCTCTTTCTCTCTCTCTCCCATTCTTTGTGTGTTTATGTGCTTGAATGTTTCCAGCCCTGTTCACAGACTGCTGGAAAGAGATGAAAGAGTCTTCAGCATTCGGTGGGACTAAAGGTGCAAAATGTAAAGACATTAGATGCACTGCAGAGAGAGAGAGAGAGAGAGAGAGAGAGAGAGATGCAGCCTCTGACCACACGTTTTTTTCCAGGTTTTTGGGGAGAATGGATTGTGCATATGCGTTTGTCATATTGGCCGTGCCAGATTCTTTAAAGATAACGAGCCCATCTGTTGGAGTTATTCATCACCAGTAAATCAGGGAAGGCGTGAAATCGGGTGGGCTCTTGCTGGATGGCCAGTGGTGTGGAAATCCCTCGTCTAACAAGAAACAGAGCTGCATCTTAAAACCGTGATACGCGTTCTTCTTACGCCACATTTTTACAAGGCTCAGCATCTTACAGGGTATTCGTGATTCACACTAGAGGTGTGTATAAATTTTTTTTTTTTATGTTTTATTTCCCTCTTGGCCACTGCTGGTGGAATTCTGTTCAATCCCTACTGCTCCTGATAACTGACTAATCCCACCCATTCCTCTTCGAGTTCGAAAACATTATCACATGCTCCACATGCTTCTGACCAATCCCAGCAACCTTAAAGTCATTCTGACCACCACCCCCCGATTTCCTAAATGACCAATGCTCCACATTCACAGTGGAATTTTGGCCAATCCTCTATGCTCGTAAGGGAATCTTCACCAATTTGGCATGCTCCTAAATCAATCATGCCTGCTCCTGAAGGAATTCTTTCCAATCCTGCCTGCTCTTGAGCAAATTCTGACCAATGTTGCCCACTCCCAAAGTCATTTTAACCAATACCATCTCTACAATATAATAATAAGTCTAATCATGCCAGGTAATTCTGGCCAATTCCGGTAAGTTCCAGGAATTCTGCCACTACCACAGGTATTCAGACCAATGCTCAGAGGATGTCTAACCTAACAAGTAAATCTGACTAATCCCACATGCTCTTAAAGGACCCATCCTATCCACTCCTGAAGGAACTTAAATTTGACCAGTCTTACATTCTCTGATAGTATGCTAACCAGTCCTGACCAATCCCATAGGTATTATTTCTGTTCAAATTTAAACTACTAGCACAACCTCAAGTGCTGAACTACTGCCAGTCAAAAGATATTGGTTGTTGTTTGCTTAACATTCTTACTTGGTAAAAATGAAACATGATGGGGCAAGATGGAGAAATTACACTCACACCATTCATATACATTCCTGCATACCTCGAAAATGAGTGATCAGTGACTAAGGCCACACAGTCGTGGAAATCGAGGTCAACAGTGTGACTCAATCTGCGTTCTTTTTTTCTTTTTCCCCTACACAAAGCCCTGTGCAGGTGTCCAAATAAGCGGACAGAGATTCTTTATTGTGTAGCATGCACTAACATTTACATTTCTGCCCATTGTTTGTTTAATAAGGTGGATGAATCTCACTCGTTCTGCCAAGTTCTATCGTTTTTTTACTCCCCTTTTTCTCCCATGTTGAAAGAAGGCTTCCATCACCGTGGCTGCGCTGCTGAAGAGCCTCTCGCATTGTCGGTTACGCTTCCTTGTCGCCCAGAGTTGTGTGAAAACCTCGTTTCCATTTGTTTTGTTTCGGAAGAAAAATGTATCTGTGTATGTCAGCACGCTAAGCTGGCTTTGGGCGACATGGTCCGGGTTTTTTTTTCTTCCCACAAACCCAAGTAAAGGACCAATAAACGTTAACTTTTCTTTGAGACAGCTATTGAATATGTGCTAAAAGAAGCAGTGGCCCAGAACTGTTTGTTCAGCTTGGAGCAGGGAATTCTGGGAGCAGCCCGAGTCTTGAAAGGTGGCTTGTATGCAGCGTGGCACTCGAGGTGCTACTGCTTTTGTTTGGCAGCATTTTTTGTTCAAAGTTTTTTTAGGCTGGATGGACTTGTGCCAAGGACACACTCTCTCTCTCTCGCTCTCTCTTGCAAAATAAATACCCTAACTCTGTTGGCAAGATGGTTTTCCATGCAGTATTTCTAGCGGCGGATCACAGGACGGTAATAAAGATAAGGTGATGAGAATAAAATGCCATCGATATGCTGCTCCGAAAGTCTGTCTTGAAAAACAGTCGTTATGTTTCCAAGGCCCTCAGAGCGATTTCTCAGCCTTAAAGAGCAAAATAGAAGGGAGTCGTAAAGAGATTTGTTTAATCTAAGCCAAAGCAGACCGTTTCCCTTTACAACTATGTATATTGTGTCAAGAGAGAAGAAATGAAGATTGCTAGGGCGCAAACTCTGAAAATCATCGTAATGATGTTGGTCATGCTGCCACCGATTGAATCTCAATGAAACGGACAAATGTAAGCTCTTATGCAGGTAGCCAACTGATGTTGGGAGAAGGTTGGCCCAAAGTCAGCCATTCACTTAGGCCAATACTGTGTGCCAGCCTTGACCCAGTGTTCTTTTTTTGTCCATTGGACCAGATTTGGGCCACCAGAGCCAAAAGACTTTCAGTAAATCTACCAGCCCTACTAAAAGCAGTAGGGCTGTTATAAAAAAGTGTCAAATATCAGCCCAGAGTGTTAGGGTTGTGATGAAAAGTGTTTCTTCTGCCAACACCAGCCAAAAATTGGTTGCGCTATTATAAAAATTGTTACTTTGCCAAATGTTGCCCACAATTTATATTTTTGTATGAAGGGTTTCTTTGCCGGTGTTGGCCAAACATATGCACAATGTGTTGTAATGAACCGGTCATTTTTCCAACAATTGGTACATTTCTTTTAAGTGTTATTATGTACACTGTTTCTTTGGCGATGCTGAGCCAAACATGTATAATGTTAGTAAGGCACAACATTGGCAGCGTTCCAAAGCCAACTAAGGCCCAAAATTCATAGTTTGTATTAAACATGCTCTTTTTTTCCTAGTGTTTGGCCCAAAATTGGTAGGGTTCTCTCGAAAAGTGCTAATTTGCCAACATTTGTCTAATATACGCCAGGTTGTTATGAAAAACTTTCAATTCTCCCAATCTTAGCACATCATTGCACAAGCAGTGGGAGGCAGGGTCTTCAACGCTGATGCCTCAGATGTTCAAGCATTTGAAAAACCTATTCAATACTACAGCCAAAAGCGCAACTTGCTCTTCAGCGGCTACAATTATTATCCCATGGGTTGTACATTGATTTCTGAACAGTAGATTCATCTCATAACCGCATTTGAACGCAGCATTTGTCTCAAATTGGTCTAATTCCAGCTTTGTAAAAACGGCGATGTACAGCAGGTCTCAGGTCAGGCATGACGATACAGGAAGCAGACTAGCGCCATGCTGTGTTTTCCAGAGGTAAGCCATTACAAGGTGAGCGAGGTCAATCACGACATCACGGGACGCCCGTTAACGCATTCCACTGAGGGGAAACGCACAACCTGTAACTGCTATCAAATAATAAAAGACGGATGATTTAGTATCGCTGCACCTGAGTTATACGAATCAAAGTCACGCACAGATCCACCGTAAAACCCAACGTTTGTTCGCACACGAGGAGCAGCGAATGGTTTCCTAACACTGTTCGGCTCGGGCAAGCAAACATTTCAGCTACAGAGTCCGCCGTCTTCTTTTAAACCATGCAAATAATGGGCTTTTATAACACGTTCATTACACCATGCTAATTTCTATTATGAACGATTAAACACAGCTTCTTCGTCCCTACTGGATCATAGCCACGTGTTAGCAAGGAACATGCCACCGGTTTCAAGGGGGACTGGAGAGAGAGAGAGAGAGAGAAAGAGAGAGAGAGATGGACATCTGGTCTGTTATTCTACTAAAGAGTATAGGAATGTAGTCTCTTCTCTCCCTTCTCTTACTATCATGTATCAATTCTTCTTTTCTCTTCTCTCATTTTTTCTTCTTTGTCTTTTTTGTTTTATTCTCTGGTCTTCTCTCATTTTACTTCTCTTTTATTCTCTTCTCTTAATATTAAATTAGCAAGTCTTCTTTTCTCTAATTTTCTCTTCTGTCTTTTTTGTTTTATTCTCTGGTCTTCTCTAATTTTCCGTCTCTTCTCTTCTCTCTTCTCTTCTCTTCTCTTCTCTTCTCTTCTCTTCTCTTCTCTTCCAATAAGCAATAAGCATAATAATTCTCCTATTCTCTTTCTTCTCTTTGCCTTATTCTGTTTATCTTTTTCTAGTTTTTCCCTTCTTGCCTTGCTATTCACTCAGAAATAATTAGTTTAGCACCTGAATTAGTTTTTTCTAAACTGAAACCTTTCTTGTTTGTATCTTATCTGTATCATGTGACATCCTCAGATCATTATTATTCACATGTACAGGTCGTGCTCCACTCCTTGCCACTTCCAGATGCATGTGTTTTGCATGTAAGGTCTTGTAGATGAAACTTGCAAAACAGATCAAGAAACATCGAGATCTAAGAACAGGTGCTAAAAGTATCTGTGTTCTTAACTTCATTTCTAAACAGTGGAGCTTTTGGTCTTCATGGCTACAGCTGGGCCTCTGCCTCCAGGCCCCTGCTGTGGACAATGGGATAATGGCTGCCACCTTGCTCCTTGCTCACACTTGTGATGGTGGACAGGGAAGTGGGAGGTTGTGTGTGTGTGTGTGTGTGTGTGTGTGTGTGTGTGTGTGTGTGTGTGTGTGTGTGTGTGGATGGGGTTAGAGTGTGGGAACTGGATGTAAAATTTTATGTATGTTTTTACAGGCTGTTCTCGAATCGTAATTTCATTTGTGAAAAAGCCTCAGATGTCCTTTTTTCAGCAATAGTAATTAATGATTTAAGAATGAGGATAAGAGAATGACGATTTGTAAAAAAAAAAAAGTAAAAGAAAAAAAATTCACACATTGTGAAATACCTCCATACAACTAGTTGCTAATTAGCGCTTAGAGATAACGAGCAACTCTCTTTTTTTTTTTTTTTTTTCTTTCCTTTTTGTCAGTCCAGGCATTCGTAGCCGTGCATCTCAATTCAATTCAAGCCCAACTTCTCTTCCCTTCTTTCAAACTTCAATAGAAAGCGCCAACAAAAGTTCGGACCCCCTCTCGACAAACCTATTCAGCTTCTCTCCAGCCGTCCTCTCGCCTTCTCAGTGCAGCTCCGGAGCCCAGCTGGGAGCTTTTGACACAGGCCAGGGGCCCTCGTGTGCACGCTGAATTATGGGGGAACTGCGCAAAGATTTCCCAGAAACCCTTCCTTCAAAGCCTGATAGTGTTCTGAAAAGCCCATTATCCCCAAACTCATAATTAACCGCTCGGTTCACACAGCACCTGCCTTGAATGGCTTCAATAGCCTCCGCTGCTTTGGTTTGCAGAACAAAGCAATTTGTACTGATAGTTGAACGGTTTTGTTTGGTTATCGGTGGAGGTAGGGCGCTCCACACCGCTAATTAGGACCAGGGGCCTTTTCACCTATTCATTATACAGAGGAATGCTTCCCTAGAGGAACGAAGACCAAAGAAAATAAACCGTCTTGTGTTTCCTTTAAATCTAGTTCTACTGTAGATCTGCCAATAACGAATAAAGAGCTTCTGTTTCTCACCTTGTTTCTTGAATTGTCTTGAAGCACATCATTTTATTAAGATCCTGTGAGATTCTTCTAGAGATGTTCTTTTTTTGGTTCACATAAATGTTAGTCATGGCTTGTCGGGCAATTCTAATTTCCATAGTTGTCTTTATTTTGCTCTTCCATAGCGTTCCGGAGAGATGCCTCACTTCTCTAAACCTCAGTACCTTAGTGTCTTATTGAAGAGAGCGTCTGACTCGCTTTCTTCTCTAGAAGCAATTTTAAATCTCTTTAATCGAATGGAGCTCCCCGTTGGATAGACTCTTGCATTGCCTCACGATTTTCCTGCTAGAGAACCTGCCTCGAGTCATTCTTCCAATAAAACAGCTGCCTCACTGCTTTTATTCTGTGCATCTATCTCTATCCCAAGCTACGACTTCCAGAGAAGCTTCATCGTTGAGGAAACCCGAGTAGCAGGCTGCACCTTTTCAAAGATCTGCCACTTTCTATGTTCTCTTTTATGAACAAAGTCTTTCTGGTTCCTCAAGGGGTGCTGCCTCGGTTATATCTTTCCAGATAAGATGGCTTACCGTGTTTAAGTGATATGCTTCTGCTGGTTCCTTCTGAAGGAGCTGCATCAGCTTGGTTCCTTCCAGATTTGCTGCCTTGATGTAATTCATCCCAAAGATATGCCACTTTTTTGTATTTTTTTACCTGCTTTAGGGGATTCCTGCTAAAGGAACCTCCTTAATTAGGTCCTTCCAGAGAAGATGTCTTACTGTTTCTTTTCGTGCATGTTCCTTCCAGTTTGTGTTCCTTTGCAAAGATCTACCACTTTTTTTGTTTGTTTTTTTTTTTGTTTAAAGGTCTGCTTCTGCTAGTTTCTTTCAAAAGGAGCTGCATCAGCTGTGCTGCCTTGTGTTTCTTCCCAAAGATATTACTTTTTTAACCTGCTTTACTTGATTCCTACTAGAGGAACATCTATAATTAGGTCCTTCCAGATGCTTTGCTGTGTTACTTTTCATAAATGTTCCTTCCACTTGAGATGGCCCACCATGTTGCTTTGCAAAGATCTACCTCTTTGTTTTTCTTTTTTTCTCTTTTTTTCTGCCAGTTCCTTCTGAAGAAGCTGCATCAGATGATTCCTTCCAAAGGAGTTATATCAATGTGTTCAAGTCAAGTCAAGTCAAGTCAAGTCAAGAGGCTTTTATTGTCATTTCTACTATACACAGTGGTACACAGTACACAGTAAAAATGAGACAACGTTTCTCCAGAACCCTGGTGCTACACTAAACAACAAACAACAAAACAACATTAAGCTAAAACACAAGTTACATAAAGTGCATCGAGTGCAACCTGGTGCAAACAGTGCAGACAGACAGTGCAGACAGACGACACAAGACAAGACACAAAACCCTATATAGCGCCGACCAGTAAACCTACTGTACACTAGATTATACAGTACTGTACAAGAAAACTGTAAAAAACTATACAAAAATCTAAACTATATCCCAGAAGTGAGTGTAAACAGTGTAGTGCAAAAAATACAGCAGCAGTCGAAGGTGCAAAAACAGCATGTAAACAGTATAATACAGTGAAAATCCTAAATGTGCAAGAACAGCAGTTGAGAGTGGTACTGTTAAGAATAATAAATAATAAATAAATGAATGGTGGTGGAATGGATTGAGATGAGTGATGAGTGTGTGTTAGGTGTTAAGTCCAGGAAAAAATGTTTTCAGTTCGTTACACACATTTGAGTGAGTGTGTGTGTGTGAGAGAGTTCCGTTTCAGTTCTGTGTGTTGATTAGCCTGATGGCTTGTGGGAAGAAACTGTTGCACAGTCTTGTTGTTGTGGCCCGAATGCTTCGGAACCGTTTTCCTGTTGGTAGAAGTGTAAAAAGTGTGTGTGAGGGTGTGTGGTCATCCACAATGCTGTGTGCTTTGCGGATGCAGCGTAGTGTAAATGTCCATGATAGAGGGGAGAGAGATTCCGATGATCTTCTCAGCTGTCCTCACTATCCTCTGTAGGGACTTGCGGTCCGAGACGGTCCAGTTCCCAAACCAGGCAGTGATGCAGCTGCTCAAGATGCTCTCAATGGTCCCTCTGTAGAACATGGACAGGATGGGGGGAGGGAGGTGGGTTTTCCTCAGCCTTCTCAGAAAGTATAGACGCTGCTGGGCTTTCTTGGTGATGGAGCTGGTGTTAAGTGACCAGGTGAGGTTGTCTGCCAGATGAACACCAAGGAATTTGGTGCTCTTGATGATCTCCACTGAGGATCCATCAATAATCAGTGGAGATTGGTCGCTCTGTGCTCTCCTGAAGTCCACAACCATCTCTTTCCTTCCAGATCGTACCTTATTGTTTTTCTTCTCACCAATCAAGCATTTTTTGTATCCAGTAAAGTTGTCTTGGCTCATTCCTTCTATAAGAACGTATGCTTGGGTTATTTGGTTTCATTCCCTTGAGAGAAGCTTCTCAAATCTGTTTCTTAAAGAGAACACATTTTCAAGAATAACTGCTTCCAGACATCATTCTTTCTTGTTTTACTTCAGATTTTCTTACCTCAAAATGCAGAGGTCTCATATACAGCTTGTTGACATGCAAATCACAATTTCCATGAATGCTTTACATGCGTTCATTCAATAAAATCAATCATTTGGATTTGCATTTGCGTCCTTGTCTCTGAAGTACAGTCGCTACAGTTTTCCGAACAGGAATGACGTTAGTGATGTTCTTCCCTGTTCCTGAGATCATAGGTACAGTAAATATTCGAGCTGGATCAGTCATAGACAGTTACTTTTATATATCGTTTCTTTCCTTTGGCCGTTGTTTGGATAGTAAAAGTGAAGCTCCAGAATGGATGAGAACGCTGGAAGTTGTTCAGGGTCGTAGAGAATGACGCTTGTGATCTCCGGGTTGTTTTACCGATCAGCCAATTTTATTCCGCTTCAGTCAGGGCTTGTGATCGGTTTTACAGATTGATGCCAAGACATCACTGTATGGCTTTTTCTCTGCGTTTGTCTTTTTTTTCTATTTCGGTCTGTGAATGCTGCATTGATTGATTGATTGATTTTTTTGCAATTAAAAAAATAAACGAATTACGGCACTTTCATTCTCTTTTTTTGATTTCGTATTGAAAGTAGAAAAACTTGGATTACAAGAAAAACTTTAACTATTTCTTGATAAGTTTTTTGGGGGAAATTTCCACTCAAGCCATTTGAAAAATAATAAAAATACAAACTATAGTAGCAAATTCACTGATTACAGAAAATCTAGTAGAAAATAGTGTAAAAAAAAAAAAAAAAAAGGAAAACGTGGGACTTCCATTTACCGTTGCTCTCTTGTTGGTTTTGAAAAGTATGTAGTGATCCATATGAATGTTTCAATGGATGAAGCCACTGGTGGATTTGGTGCTAATGGTTGATCAGTGATTTTATGTCTGAGTTGTTGATTCCCACACAATCCACATAAAGTTGTATAGTTGTATTTAAATTCTAGTACATTTTGGAAATAAATGTTTTCAACAGAATTATTTCATCATTCATTATTCACTGAAATCAACAAAGCGAAGGAACTCAACGTACACAAACCTCTTTCGCATTCAGGCTTTGTTATGTGCACCAGCAGTCATAACAATAAAAAGATAAAGATTTTTAAAATACAGTTTGAAAATAAAGAACATGGAGGCTAAAAAAAAGCCCACTAAGAAATTTGGTTTATTATTTAGCAAATTAAGAATATTATCTTATTGTCATTCTTATTGTTGTATATTTCATAACTATTGGCTATTGAAATTGTATTAATAATTATGATTTTTATTATTATTTTATTATATATTAAGATTCATATTTTATTATTTGTAGATCTTTCAATCCGGCATGAAAACTATTCTCAAATCAGCCAACCAGGCTACAAGACTTTTCCATCCAATCACACCATGTGCTTAACCAATCAGCTTCAACATCACAAGCAGGTTAGTTTTTTTTATTGGATTTTTTATTATTATTATTTTCATTTAAAAAAATTACTTTGGTTTGGTTTTTGGAATCACTTGTTGCATTTTTCAGATGAATTTGATCTGATTTGGTTCTGATTAATTACGCAGTGATTACGATACATGACATAGCAAAGTGTTTGAAATGAAATATCACAGGTACATAAATGTATATAACTGCTATATGAACGTCACCAGACAATTGTATGGACAGAAAATGCGGAAAAACCTCAATTGAGGTAAAAAAGTGGGCAGAATTTCTCTGTTCTCAGGAAAAAAAAAGGCGCTAAAGAGTGTTTGTATCGTGAGCTGCCCAGGCCTCGTTTTGGAAAATGTCCACATTAAACAGTGCTCAGTTTTCTTTCAGTGGTGTGTACGAGTGATAAATGTGAGAGTGCTGCGGCTATTCAGAAAGCTCTGTAACGTCTAATAGGCATAAAGTGTTTCCAAATGAGTGGTGCACTATAATTACTACATGGGCAAGGAGTTAATTGAACACCGAGCTCGTACATCAACAGGACAAAGGCAGTTAACGGAAAAAAAATTGCCAACTAACAGCTGCATACATTATGTTAATTTGAAAAAAATGCCAAATAATGCTTGGTTTCCGGTCCGCATGAGACAGTGGTGTTATTCACGGTGCTCCCCAGCTGTGCAGAAATGCGGCTAGCAGATGGGCAATCAGCCATCATTAGCCATTATTCCTCATTTCTCTCCCAACTGTGACCTCTCCACCAAGTGATTATCTGTAACGCTTGCAGTGGAAGGCAATCAGCAGCCATCTGTGCGCCGAGGCAGGAAAATACACTCTCGTTTTCCCCCACCTCGTTCTCTTAAAAAAGAAAATATCTATCTGCCCACGTTAGTGTTATTGGGAGAAGAGCCGCAAGACCTTTTGTTTTTCATGCAGATGATCTCGATCTACAGATAAACTAATGAAACACAATTATTATTATTATTATTATGAAGATGATGTATGTTGGAGGGTAATAGCCATCTATTTATCAGCTATGCATTCCTTTTAGTATAACACATCATACCCACTTTATAATGGGAATGTGATATAAGACACACACTTAAATGCAAACAGACAGCTGCATTTCTATGTTTTTAAGCAGAAAATTCCACCGTTGGATTCATGCCACATTCCTTCCAAACACCAAACAGAACAGAAAAACTCCAACAACAAAAACCCCACCCAACCTCTAAGACTATGCTAAGGCATTGGACTTTGGATTCAAAAGTTGCGAATTCAAACCCCAGCCTCACCAGGGTTCCACTCCTGGGCCCCTGAGCAAGGCCCTTAAATCCCCATAGGGCATCTGCCAAACACTTAAAAATGCCCATAACTAATTTTCATGCCATTTTTCACATGTGGCTTCTGCAGTCACTGCTCCTGAAGAAGTGTCTGAACAAAATCAGCGCAAATTTAGACGATCTAGAAGCCGTGCCATTCTGTGGAATCACCTGAACATTGATATCAATAGTCTGGGCTTAAACCAGCCCCAATATTGCTTTCTTAAATCGTAAAAGTGCAGTAGTGCCTGGTTCCACCCCTAGGGTGAGCAACGTGATCCAGATCCGATTAACGTCACACTCAAGCGGGATTTGATTGTACCGAGAATGCGATTCAACACAGAAATGAACCGAACACAGCGTGTGTTTCACGTGGTGTTGAAAGGAACCGAATGAATTGAAGTGAAAGCCGAGAGAAAACAAACCAAGTTCATCAGTTTCACACTGATTCGAGTTCAATAGGGGTGAAAACGCCCTAAGGCTTTTATTGAAGATGAATAATCCGATACGGCTGCCAAAAATGAAACGTTATACCGATGTGTTTTTTTTTTCCTAATAGTCGGATGGGTTTAGCGCCGCAAGCGCATTCATCCCCGCCGCCCCCTCGGCTGTATTTGAACTTCTAACACGTGACACACACGTCTAAATAGAAAAAAGTGACAGAGCGGCCCAGGTGCACTCTTTCTTCACACCTTACACAACTCTAAAACAAACAAACAAGCAACGCTTTCTTTTCTCCCTTCTAGTTTTTCAGCTGTGCCAGAGTCTTCTTTCCAGCAGATGCACAAGATCCATCAAGCCGTGGTGTGTGTGCTAACTGAGTGTGTGTGCTGAGTGAGTGTGTGTGCTGTGCTGAGTGAGTGTGTTGTCTTACTGAAAGGCCGTGACACGTACACTGATGCCTAATCCCTCCTGCACTTTTTCTCCGTGGCATATTTTGAGAAGCGTCAACTCCTTTCCTGCCTAGTCCGTTGCGGCTCTTGACAAGCTGAACTTATCGTCACTATTGAGCTCGTGGTTGACCTTGACCCTGACTTCCAGGTGTCCCGTTTTGGTGAAACACACACCTGTGCGGTAGGGCTTTGACTGGAATGCCTGAATTGCGTTTTTGTCTTCATGACTGACATTTTCGAACGAATTCTGAGGTAATTTTGAAAGGTTTTCAACACCTTCAAAGCCCGAGGTGTCGCCACTGACAAATCCGTGACACGTTTTCTTCAAACTCGAGAATTTTTGAACCTTTTGACATTGCAACCCACTTCAGAACTACCTCAGACTGCTTTGTTTTTTGCAGATTATCACAACTTCTAGAATTGAAACAATTACTCTGGTCTAAAATGGTGGTTAGATACAACGGAAGCTCAGATTTAGACTTTGAAACAGGAATGGAAGGTATATAGCTTAACTAGCATGTAAACTAGCAAGGAAAGCATAAAACAGTATATTCTACCTCAGAGAAACTATCAAGACTAATTCTTCAATTTGAAAAGAAATTCAAAATGCCAGCTTTTAATTTCATAAATGACTGACAGCTACAACAACAAGAGCAAACAAAACAAAACCTAGAATGCTAGGCAGCTATTTACTTATTGCTAATTATTCATTTAGCTTGTTTCATGACTGACACTTAGATCATGTCAATCATGATAATTTGGCAATTCTAAAGGTAAAATATCCATTATGGTGAAAACTAAAACAACCAAATAGAGGAAAAAAATAGCATGCTAACAAACTATTTATGGCTAATAATTTCAGTTAGCATTAACTTGTTTACATGGGAAAAAGGCCCTCCTTGCTCAGTTGTATGCAGGAACATTTAGATAACATCCTTCTTGGTGAATGACTTAATAATAAAAAAGGAAAATATTTGTGAAGCCTGACTGACTAAGTCAGCAAAGAGAAAAGCTAGCATGCTTGCAGCCATTTAGTTAGCAGTACTTTCTAGTTTGTTAGCGGGAGCCTTTAACAATTTATGCTAATTCATAATTAAAGACTCTTTTTTTTTTTTTTTTTAAACATACCTACAGCCTTGAAATTGATTAGCTGCAGTTTGTGTTTTCACCCACACAGGTTTATAGAGTACAGAGGGATTTTCTAAACGCTCTTGAAGTAGTGCTGCTCCATTAATAAGGGTTCTCGCCGTGAAATTAGAAAGATTTTCATGCGTTATGGTACAAACAACAGTAAAATGTAATCGAAATCATGCTTCATGGTCCTTATGGTTTTCATCTGTGAAAGAAAAATAGAATACAATATCATAACTGCATGCCTACGGTCAGAACTTTATGCAAAAATGAACTGTAAAGGCTTTATCTCTGTAGCTGGAGATCAAATCAAAGAGAAAAAGTACCTTTGGGGTCCTGAACATTAAATGTATCTAAATTGATCAGGGCCTGATAGAGATCAGCTTTGAAAACATGTGTGTGTGTGTGTGTGTGTGTGTGTGTGTGTGTGTGTGTGTGTGTGTGTGTGTGTGTGTGTGTGTGTACACACCCCTGGGGCTCACTTCCTCCCCTGTTTCTAAATGAACTGTGTAATTTTTTAAACATGTCTGACCTGGAGGTGCATGGTGCAATCCAACATGTGCTGCACATCAAGTGCTTCACTGTGCACCCGTGTACATGCACATGCATACACACACAAACACACACACACACTATACAGACATGTGTAAACACTCATACACCCTAAATCTAATATAAATCCCCAAGGACATACACCAACACACACACACACCATACAGAACACATGCATAAGGCTTTATGGTATGTGGATAAATGAGTCCATGGTTGCAAAGTGGCTGTTTACAGCTAAACATGCTGATTTATTATTGTGAAGGAAATGAGCATGCATGGTGAACACACACACACACAAACACACACACGCACACACAAATGTTTTGAGCCTTTTTCCTTCTGTATCGCAAGAACGAACACACATTTTTTCCTTGATTCAGCTTCATGAATGAATAAATCCATAAAAGGTAACTGTGCTTTTAAAGCAGAGGTCCCCAACCACAGGGCCGTGGAAAAGTTGCTCTCGGGTCACAAGAACATTCTGGGGAAAATGTCTATAGATATGAAGCTGGAATATTTATTGTGCATTTTGCCCTTCAGGAGCCAATATTCACATTCACATACAGCATATTATTACTACTCTGACTTCTCATGGACTAGCTGTGTGTGTGTGTGTGTGTGTGTTTAGGGTTTATATATGTAATTTTGGATAGTGGCTTTGAAAGGGCAAAGCATCCATTTAATAACAGAGCGTCATATCTATAAACATTTTCCCCCAGAACGTTCTTGTGACCCGTGAGCAGCTCTTGAAAGGCCTGGTCCTGGTTCATGACCCAGTGTTTAGGGACCTCCGCTTTACGGCAATCTGCTAACAATTACAGTTTTTTAATTTAAAGAATGACTTTTTTTCCATTTAGACTGTTGTTACATTTAATGTTGTAAAACATCCATAAAAAATTAAGTTAGATCCGGTTATCATTTGAATTTTAAAGCTTCTTTTACGAGTCTTTGCTGATTTAGAAAAACATAACGTTCCCCTGCTTAACCGTAGCACTGACACTGGAGACTCCTTACTCCATAATTGCTAAATAAGTTTTATTTTCCAGTTTATAAAATGCATCTAAAAAATAAGTAATATGTAGTAAGTTGTTACAGTGGAAATGATTGGACCACTCAGAATGAACATCATTATCAGCAATACTGTGGTACAGAAAATAATAAATACTATTTTATGAAAAAGGCAAATCAGGATAAACGTCTGCCTTTTATAACGGCTTGTTTCTGAAATCCCAAAGCAAAGCTACAGCGAAAGGCTTCATGAACGGGAAACGCTAAAGCGTCCATGTGAAGCACGTGCCCACGTGCGATATTTAAACGGTCCAATTCTGAGCCTGGTGGAGATTGTTAGGTTTGAGAGGTCAATTAGACAGCACAGGGAGAAGTGTCGCACATTGTCGCACTGTGTGAGGGTGTATTTTGAGAGTGTATGGGGAGCACATTGTGGGGGGGCGGTGAAATCAATTAATTTTTCATGATGGTGTCACCTCTGCTATGGGCAGCAGCGAGAGATCAGCGTCTGCCCTTCACACACGGCTGAGGACCCGGTTAATAATTCAGAGTCAAACTGTCGATCATTGTGTGCCGCCCAGGAGAGAATCGCGTGTGTGTGTGTTTGTGTGTGTGTGTGTGTGTGTGTGTGTGTGTGTGTGTGTGTGTGTATGTAGATTATGAACTGAGTGGCCTATGATAAACTTATTTAAGTTGAGTCTCATTAAAACAACTTCTGTGCAGTTCAGAATTCAAAACGCTCTCTCCCACATGCAAATGTCGATCTCTTTGCATAACTCATTTGCATAAAGAGTTAATGTTAGGGTTATGGGGCGGAGTTACTTTTACTGAAAACAGACACCTTTATGTAAAACATGTTTTGCTTCAGGCGTGGAGGCTTTCCGAAAGCTTAGCATGTGTCCTTTTATCCCTTTAGTTTTACATTTACACATTTTGGATGTAAACAACAGTTCATTCATTTATCAGACGTCCATGTGCAATTTACAAGAAGACTGTGAGTTTTTCGATATGCTCTTTAAGGGTACCAAACTGACCCACCTGCTCTGAGGGGGTTCCTGAGGTGGTCCCTGAAATCGTTCCTAGTGCGTCTTTACAGATTAAGTGTGTTCCTTTAGGTCCATCTCTACTCTCTAGGACGGATTGAGTACTTTGTAAACTGTTACCCCTAACCAGGGATTTTCATACACAACAGGTTTGAATTAAATACTGATAAAATAATGACGAAAGGAGAATTCAGAGGAAAATCTGATCTGTTCGAGCTCTTGGGACGGCTATGGCTGCTAAACAAACAACCACTCTTTACAACCGTAATGAGCAGAAAAGCATCTGAGAACACAGGACCTGTAGGACACCAGTAAAACAGCAGTAGGCTACTTTATTTCCTGTCAACCACGAACAGGCATCTGATGCTACATTGGACATTGGATGACTATGAGCTTTCTGAGCTTCAACTACCATGACTGAAGTCTATTTGGTTCTCTTCAATGTACTAGATATATTTAATTTATTGTACAAATCTAGTTTGGTGAGTGCCAAAACAGAAAACACATGTTTGAGCTTTTATATGATGAAAATCTTGCATATGGGTATATGGATATACATCTCATAATCAAGTCAAGTTTATTTCTATAGCGCTTTTCACAACAGACATTGTCTCAAAGCAGCTTTACAGAATTTAACAGTTAAGGTAAACGATGTGTATTTATCACAGAATTATTATTATTGTAATTCAAGGTATTATGTACAGTTTGTTTATTCCATCCTGATCGTGACAGTAACAGCAGATGCTTTTTTTCCTGTCCTAATAACCAAATGTCTTCCAAAGAAAATGCTTTCGGACAGCAGACAAACTGCTTACGTTGTGTAAAGCATCACATTTAAACCGCCGAACTCTTTATTCGAATCGTTTTGTTTGGGTGGACCTTTAAATTGAGCTTTTAACAGCTGCTGTCTGAATAGACTCTAATGGATTAATCAATGTGTGTGTGTGTGTGTGTGTGTGTGTGTGTGTGTGTGTGTGTGTGTGTGTGTGTGCGAGTGTGAGTGTGAGTGTGGACCAGTCTTCCCATGTGAGCAATGGAAGCAGACCGGGAGTATAACCTTCTCTCACAGAAGTGTCACATATGATACTTCCTAAAGCCCAAAGCCAAATATCATCTGATCTCTCTCTCTCTCCCTCCCTCTCTCTCTCTCTCTCTCTCTCTCTCTCTCTCTCTCTCTCTCTTTTTGGTAGATGGCAGGATCCCTTCTCTCTCTCTCCCACCTCTCCCTCTCATCTTCCAGCTGATCGGCACTTTTTCCCCTATTAACCCAGTAGAAGTGTTCGATTACAAGAACACGCATCACGGCCGATTTGTGTTCGAGCGCCTTCTTAAAATACACGGCTTTGCCCAGCGACACACACAAAGATTTGAGCTCAGCGTTTAGAAACTACACCTTTAACCTTTCCAACATCACACGGCGCTCTTTAATAGAGACGAGGAGGACCGAGTGTGCCGCATATGCGATATACTCCGCAGAGCTTTAATCTTTAATCAGTGTTCCAGTGTTCAGGAGGTTCCTAAAAAAAGGTCTTGGTAAGATGATCGGACCAAACGTATCACACCGAACCCCTGCAATATATACATGTGTATATTTACGGTATTTCTCCCCACACTTGAACTTTTATGACAACCTGAAGTTGGGTCAGTACATGGTCGAAGTACTTTTGGCTGTAATTGTAGCTGCAAGCTGCTTCGGGAAATGCCTCGATCAGCCCTGCACTTCTGTATCCAGATGTTTCTAGCCGCTCTCCAGCTAAGTTGCTGTCAGATTGTCTGGATTTTCGTTACAAATTTCGCCACTGGTTGAAGTCTGTGCTTTGTCTAAACATTCAGTCTCCTGGTTTTGAACCACTCCAGTGTAACTTTGATGGTTTTGTTTGTTGTATATCCGGTTGGAAGGTAAACCCTCAGTTCTTTCTTCAAAGGTTGTCCTCTTTTGGACTCCACCCATCACCCTCAGCTGTCCCAGGTGATCAAAAGCATCTCTTTATTATGATGCCTCCACCACCATGCTTCACACAGGGGCTCAATAGCTCTCGTCATATCTGAACATTTTTACCGTACATGCTTGCCGATTCACCAACGCGTCTTTAAGGCAAACTTTGTTTTTGTTTTTTTCTGTTTCTTGCCACCTTGCCAACAGTTTGTCCTTGGAACAAATTCTCCCAGGCTCTCCCGTTTCACCATTAGATCTCTCTATCAGGAATATACCTGATAAGAGCCACCGGACCACATCTTTCATTAGCCCTTGCATGTCACATGACCTAGTTACATGTCACTGATCGCTCACACCTGTTCCTTATTACCCTTAGCATGTATGTTTCTCATGCCCCACCTTGCACTTCCCAGCTTGTCTTACGTTTCATGGTTGAGTTTGACTCCTGTTAAAATTGTTGTGTCATGTGTTTGTTTTCTCTTACAGTTTCTATGTTCTGTATATTCACATTGACATTATATTTACTTGTATCCTTGACATTAAACCACCCTCTCCAGCTTTGTCTTAGTTACTTTGGAGACTTGGTTTGCCAAATGCTGCTCGACACTTCTGAAGACTTGGTCTTTAACCTTTTTTTTTTTTAATAGATTCTTGGTCTTTATGATGATTAATTAATTAACTAGGAATGTTTACAATTTTAATAAACTCAGGTTGACTGCATTGAACTGATAAGAGACCAAAATGTAGGGCTTTCAAAGCAATGGGCTGAATATTGATGTATTGCAATTAAATAAGGTAATATCTGTCAAATTATCAAATTTATGTCATTCATTGAACATTTCATTTCATTCATTAACATGTGGGTGTATTCTTCATCAGCAAACCATTTAATTTTACACATAGCCCCATATCTTTGCCTTTTATAAAACTAAAATATATTTCAGGTTAATGCTAGTGATACTGTTCACAAGTTCCTCCTGGATGTCTGTGTTGAGCCTACTCAGCGTTTTGCCTCAGATCCTTCGCTAAGCGCTCTGCTATCTCTGCTATTAGCATCAAGGGAATCGTTCCGACTTTGGATCTTTCCTAAGTACAAACACAGGGATTTCCCAATCGTTAAGTATTTTGTTTCTGTTTTTTTAACCATGGCGAAAAGCTTTAGCAGGAAAAAAAAGGACGGATTTTTAGCGCTACAGTCCATTCTCCCAGAATGCACCGTTTCACTCGGTGTCATCGATGGAGGACTTTTATCCAATCGGGCCGGAATTAATCGTGCTGCAGCATCGCTTTATTTTGGCAGCACTTTGCCTCCTACACATCTCCATCCCTCAGCTGTTTATAGCTGCAGAACAGGACATGGCATAGCATCTCTGCAAGCTGTACGGTAAATCAAAACGGACGGTTTGTATAGAAAGGCGGATTAGCTCGCCAAATTGGGCCACACGTTGAAAAACAGCATGGAGTCGAGTCAAGATTTAACTCTGACCATGTGGATATTAGATTATGAAGTCCATAGTGCTCTTTGAGTTATCGGGTCAAAGTGAATTTTACAAATTTCTAACAATGCTAATGGAGTTACATAGTTGAACTGTTAATGGAGGGGGGCAGGTTTAATGTCTTTTTTCCTTGTGACTTTATTAGTATAAAATTAAAGAGAAATCCAGACATCTGCCTTTCCTTGTTTGAATTAGTGCAAAATGTGTCATGATTTGCTAACACACGCTCTCTCTCTCTCTCTCTCTCTCAGGTGGTGTTAACAGATAAAAAGTTCTGCTTGTCTGTTACTCTCCTTTACTTCCTTGTCATTGCACAGATACGGTCCTGACATGCTTTCTGAGTCGCTTGTTTTAACACCTAGTGTCTGATTTCTTACCTCTCTCACTTGCCTGTATGAACCCGCCTGCTCAGGAGGGCTCGCTCACCTCCCCCAGGAAAAAAATAAATAAATAAATAACTGAGCGGATTCTGAAGTTCACCCGTTGCCAAGATCCACCTGGCAGGCCTGCCTAACCTTAGGGGTTTCAAATTCCTTTGAGCTGAAAGAGAAGTGCTTGTTTGATTAAACTGACCCGGTCCTGATGGCTTGGAGCGTCCGGAGGGAACGCTCGTCGTTAGGTGCCGACAAATTGCTTGTGTGAAGTGGAACAACTGGGGATTTGCTTTGAATCCCCGGACGAGGTTGTTTATCCGTCCACGTGTGCTAATAGAAACATATCCTTTCCATACGTTTAGGCTGTCTTCGAACGTAACGCCATACACGGAACCCCGAACTCGCTTTCGCGACTACGCGTTCCCGCCAAAACAAAAAAAGGGACAACGCGGAATTCTAGGCGCCGCGTTTCTCCCCGAGCACGTGTTAGTAACGCTGGAGGAAAGTGTGCTGAGCTGTGCAAGCGCTGAACTTTCGGCCAGATGCACCTGGCTGTAGCAGACCGACTTGCAGCCATCAGCAGCCCCTGGGATCCATCGCTACACAGTCCAGAACACATGTTCATCTGAGATCGTGTACAGTGTCGCGTATGGAGGAAACAGATCCTGGATTGAAATATGTTCCATAAGACATTTTCAAATAGCGAAACAATTATCTTGCTTCTGACATTAACGCCGGTGTTCTGTACTTTTCCGTATTAAAATGATCTACATGTAATCATCATGTAATAAAGCACTCGACCATGTGATCTTATAGGAAAGTAATCAATGTTCGAGGTACATTGTTCAGATCTGTGTGTATATGTGTAAGAAAGCTAGCTGAATGTCTTAGCAATGTCCGATGTTACCGGAATTTTGGCCATGAACTACATTATCTATCAGCCTCTGCATGTCACATGACTATCACTCACACCTCTTCCTTGTCACCGTTCATTAAGCATACATGTTTCAGTCTCGCACTGCACCCCATAGTTTTCCCTCCATGATTTTCCCTAATTGTAATCCACATGCACAAGTTATGGTTTTCTCGCTACTTTGGGTTTTCTTTCTTTCGTCCTGTGTTTTGTACAGTTTCTCCTCGAGCACTATAAATATTTCATTCCTGTCTCTATTTTACGACATTACGGATATCAATTTAATATAACAACCTAACAACCCTTTCTTTTCTCATAACCATGTGCTGTTTTCCCCCCCGGTCATATTTGTTTCATACGTTTATTGATTTGGAGCTGATTGTGTGAATACTAACCGATATACCGTAATAGACTGATGGCCAGAACTCCATGTCCTGGCTAGGAATATTACAGTTTTGGACAGAAGCATCTCGAAAGGCTCTTCTTCTTTGTCTTGGACTCGACAAAAATGAAAGCGAGTAACGAGCCTCTGTATGAAGCAGCTGGATGTTGCAATGTGCCAAAACCCAGCCGATGTTAATGCTGTTACTCGTCCCACAGACAACGAGCGAGCATCGATCTGAGGTAAAAAATTTAGGAAAAAACATCTCCTGGGAGAGTAAAATGAATTGACAGAATGAGAGAGAGAGTATCTTTATTACTTTGGCTGGAGAAGGGTCTGGTTATGTTTCTCAGTATTGTGCGAGTGAGCAGGAGGCCAGAACTGGGGGAGCAGGAAGCAACACAAGCACCTGTGATTCTCATTGCAGCCCTCATCATCAAGACACACATTGTCCAGCAGCTTTCTACCGATGTTTAAATCCCCTAACTAACTAAGCGTGCTTTCTTCACTCACTCAAGCTACGTCCACATTAATCCGGATAGAGATCTGAAAAGCTTTTCTCGCTTTTAAGCAAAAAAAATATATAATTCTCATCCACATTGAAACACTTGGAAATGTAGAGGGATGGATGACATTGAGATCTAAATTTGGATAGACGATGAAAAACACAGTGTGTATAGATGTGACATTTCCCCCAGAATGTTCTTGTGACCTGTTGTGACTCTTCCACAGCCTGGACCTTGTGGTTGGGGATTTCTGACTTATTTACTTCATTTTTTTCTTTTTTTCTTTTTTACACACCAATTTATCTGCAGTTTTGTATAATTACCTTAAATACAAGCAAATCCATACATTAAACGAATCAGACTTGGCATAGTACAAAAGTAATGGCACCCTATTAAAAGAGGAATGATACTAGCTTGTGTGCAGATCTGATACTGTGCACTGTTGCTTCCCATAAACCAGACCAAAGTAAGAGCCTCCACCCAAGATATAGTTTTACACACACACACACACACACACACACACACACACACACACACCTGTCCATCTCCCCGCGTGCCGTAGTCATGGCAAACCCAAGGGCTGTTCCAGATGTCTCGGAATTATGCAGTCCATCCCAAACACCCCAAACCACCCGACTCCTGGCATGGGATCACAAAATACTCTAAGTTAATGCCCACTGCCTCCAATAAACCCCCACCTGCTTCTAACATGAACTATATCAGGACCTGGAGGGTCAGTCAAAATCCAATTCCAGACGCTCAGACTTACAGCATACGCAACAACATGCTTTAAACATGACGCTCTATATCTGGAAATTTTCTCTTTTCTTTTATTTATAATGAGTTAAATGTGTTTCATCATGTCTTTCATATGACCTCTACAGTCATGAGTTACAGTTTACAGAGCTCTGACAGACATATATACAGCTTTGGCCAAATTTAAATGAAATGAAATTGAATTGAAAAAATTCACATTATTAAATACATCTTTTTTTTTTTTTTTCACGGAATGAACTTCACCCAGGCTTTCTTCTGTTGTTTTCTGATAATAATTCAACACGTCCTTATAATTTTCACTGTAGGTAATAAATAATTTAAAGTGTCCCTTGAGGCATATCTGAATAATAAAAAAAAAAAAAAAAAAAAGCCAAAAAAAAAACAAAAGCAAAGCGAGATGTCATTCCTTTTGTGTTTATTTCCACTGTGTGAACACTGTAACACACAAACACTCTTAATGCCCCCCAGCTAGCTAACTAGAGTGGTTTTCTCTATAGAAATAAATGTATTATTACAGTGAAGTCAATGGATTCACTCTAGTGTCAAGGAGGCGGATTGAAAATTCAGTAGAATGCGATCTGCTCGAGAGACGTGACGAATTGGACAAAGAAATAGACGCGGTGTTATTTTTAGTTATAATGCAAGGTTAGAATGTCGGTACTGAAATGTTTTAGATGCTGTAAACCTGTGCACTGTATTAGCTTCCTTAGAAATCTCCAATGAATTTTTGTTCTTGGGTATTCTCACTTCGCTCTATGCGGCGATCTGATTAGCCGAGAGCTTGGTGTTATCCGTCTGTGGGATTGTTTTCCAGAAAACTACCTTGTTGTAGAAATCCTTGTGGTACAGCATCACCCATACAGGTCCAATGTGAATTAGTTTAATGAGGTGTTCATGCAAACCCTCGGTCTACAAAAGTTGCCCCAGGAAAGATGAGGTGTTGTCCAGGGTGAGGTCCGAGGCCTGTTTGCTTGCCCTTTGGTCAGCAAGTGGTCCAGCTATGTGTATGTCTGCTTTCATGTGTGTGCTTTGTTTGCTTTGGCAGTTGCGAGAACATCCATCAGAGCACCTGCCACCGAGGCGCGTGTGAAGGCCAGGCGCGCCGGCGTAGGCCCACGTGCCACCAGCCGCACCCTAAAGGGGTGACAATGGCTCTGTCCTCACCCCCATTACCGCCTCCTCACTACCCTCACTCCAACCCACCCCCCTTCCTTAACCCCTCCTGCTCCCCCCCTTCAGCCATGGCCACAGAGAGGGCAAGGAAAAGAAGCAACAGGTGTGTGTTTTTAATAGAGCTCCGTAAAGCAGACGTGTTTTGTCCTGCTTCATGTGGCAAGATCGTTAGTTTTAGGACGATCCTTTTCAGTCTGCAGCAATTGAATCAAGCATTCTTTGAGTTTCAGGATTTACTGGTGCACAATGCACGATGTTTGACGTTTTTCGTTGTCCTGGTTTCAAAACATTTAAATATTTTTTATAAAAATGTGTGTTTGTAAGGACCTGCCATATCTGTTTATAACTTCTTAAAACAAAACAGATTTGCTGTCATATTAAGTACCGCAGAACTCAGCAGAATGGAGTGTCGTGATCTTTGGAATGACACTTTGGTAAGGAAAGATGGTGGAACACACACACACACACACACACACACACACACACACACACACACACACACACACACACGGTGTCCTTGTAAAGAGCACTCAGCCATGTGTCCATTCAGGTCTGTCTGGGGGTGCAGTGTGGGTCACAGTGGAGGGTGAGAACCTGAGATAAAGATCGCTCCTGCAGCGACTGACCGGTGAAAAATGCGAGAGGGGTGGAAAGGTTGCGCTGGATCTGCTGTCCCTCGTTTGGTGCCAGCGTGAGGACACAGAAGGACACTGAGAGATCTTTCACTCGGCCGTGGCATCTTCCAACACCTGCACTGGTGCGCTTTTGTCCCAGGCTCGCCGTGTGTGCTCGGCCCTACATTAAGGCCACTGTGCAGGAAAGGAACTGGCTTTGTGTGTCTGAATAGGTGAGCTGGTAATGGACTGATAATATCTCCATGACCCCTCTCGCTCCCTCTCTCTCTCTCTCTCTCTCTCTCTCTCCCTCTTCCCCTTTGTCTCTCTTTTTTTCTTTGTGTATCTCCTCCCCCTCTCTCTGACCCTCTGTCACTCTGCTTCAGTGCTTATTATATTTCTTTCTTTCTTTCTTTCTTTCTTTCTTTCTTTCTTTCTTTCTTTCTTTCTTTCTTTCTTTCACACTGTTTCTCTCTCTTACTCTCCTCATTTCTCTATCCTCCTTTCCTCTTCTCTTTCTATCCCTCACTTTCTATCTTTCTGTCTATCTAGTGGTGTTTGTCTATTTGTCTTTTTCTCTTTCACACTGGAAAAATATTTTCATCTTTTCTCTCACCATTTCACCTCCTCTCTCTTGTTCTCTCTCTCTCTCTCTCTCTCTCTCTCTCTCTCTCTCTCTCACTCAGGTTGCACATATTACTCCCAGACCAGACACACACCTGGTCTGAAGATTTCTTCCTCCCTTTTAACTCTTTCCTCCACCCTTTAGCTTTTCCATCTCTCTCTCTCTCTCTCTCTCTCTCTCTCTCTCTCTCTTTTTTTATTCACACATTATTTCTTTCACATTCTCTTCTTTCTCTTATTCCCAATACCGTTCCCATTATCCCTTCCTTGTTCCAGTCTCACATGTTTTCTGTCTCTATTTACATTCATCTGCTACCAGTTTTTCTCTATACCTCTACAGTCCCTCTCTTTCCATCTCCCCATTGCCTTTTTTTCAGCTTTTATTCATTTCTCCATTGCTCTACCACTCCCCCCTCTTTATTCCTATTAAATAAGATAAAATTTAAGACTTTATAACTTGTCTGCTTTGTTTTCATGTCTCACCTTCCCACCTGTCTTTCTGTCACTTTTTATGTCTCTGTTCTCTTTCTCACACTGTGTAGTCTGCTTCACTCTTTCCTTTATTTCTGTCTTTCCTCATTTGCATTCATGCTGCTCTGATTTTGTTCCCACTCAAATTACCTCTTTCACTCCACATTGTGTGTGGCGTGTCCCAGTATGATCTGTTGGTGTGTGTGTGTGTGTGTGTGTACCTGCATGCAGCAGATCTCCCTGTACACAGATCTAGTTGCTGATGTATAGTAATGGTGGAGGACAGAACAAAGTTTTGTTGTGTGTGTGTGTGTGTGTGTGTGTGTGTGTGTGTGTGTGTGTGTGTGTGTGTGTGTGGACGTGTAGGTGGACGTTGGTGTAGGATCAGGGTGGTGTGACTCTTTTCCCCTGGGAGTAATCGGCTCTCCTGTCCAGCCCGGCAGCAGACTGCAGACATCAGTGTCTCGTTCTTTCAGCATGTGAGAAGAACTGTTTCTCTTCGCATCTTATGAAAGACTCTCTTTCTTCACCATCTCAAAACCCAGCGCAGGTAACCAGATCCACGGCCACGGCATGTATACTACACACCCAGCACTCGTCTTTTCACCTCTCTCTCTCTCTCTCTCTCTCTCTCTCTACTTCTTTTTCTGCCCATATTTATCTGCCTCAGAGCCCACATTTTATCTCCCTCTCTCTCCTCTCGCCTCTCTCCTCTCTCTCTCTCTCTCCTCTCTCTCTCATTCTCTCTCTGCTTTTGTTCTAAATAAAACTGTTAATCACACTTTCTTTTTTCTGCCTCTTTATCTGCTTCAGAGACTACCTCTATTCTCAATTACTTTTTCCATCTCTCTCTCTCTCTCTCTCTCTCTCTCTCTCTCTCTCTCTCTCTGTGTGTGTGTCACATCTACTCACACACTCACACACATACACACACACACACACACACACACACACACACACACACACACACACACACACACAAATTCACACACGAATCCATACACACATACACAGAGTGCAGGTGTCTGATTTTCATTAAAATTGCAAATTGAAGTGGATGCCTCATCAGATAAGATGGAACATTTGGGACTTGGCCCTCCTTCTCCCTCCTTCTTTCTCTCTCTCTCTCTCTCTCTCTCTCTCTCCCTTCCCTTTCTGTCACTTCCCCTTTTATTTTCCTCCCTCACTTTATCTCTCTCTCTTTTACTCTCTTTTCATCACTTGCACTCTTTTAGGAAGTGGGCCGCTGGAATGGGGCTCGGCTGGAGGACACTAATCTCTCTGATGAGACGCAGCCACGAGGATAACAAATCACCCCTGAGCGAAAATGTAAAGCGTCAGGCAAAATGGCAAGAATCTCATGTTGCGATTGTCGGAGCCGTGATTATGTTACACGATACGCATCCCAGAATGTAGTGCCGAGCTTGTGTTCCACTCTCAAGTGTGTTCCTCTGGGAGAACCAGGAGCAAATCTGTGACGTACTGAACTGAGTCTTACACTCAGTTCTAACTACTGAGTGTCCGTAAACACACTGATAAACTAATACCTTCTTCATAATGACACATGAATGATCCCGAGTAAATATAGGGTTTAGTCTTGGTTATTAAACATTATTCATGCTTATACAGGATGTCGCTCACATGACGAAAAACACTTTTAATATTTCCTGATGCATTTAGGGTTTCATTCATGTACTCTTCTTCTTCTCCTTTTCCTTCTTCTTTTTTTCCTCCTTCTTCTTCTTATTTTTATTTTTTTTAATGAAGCTTTAGTAATTATTAGCTATTTTTTCCTATGTGTGGTATGTGTGAAACACACACCATGTCTTACATTTATGTTAAATAGATTAGAGATGCATTAGTGATTAGATGCATGAAACAAATTCTAAATAGGTGCAAAGGCCTTTACTCCACCGTGATTAATGTACATTCAGTTCATCCTGCTTGGCTGTGATGGGGAAAGTAGTCCGAGAGTAAATGAGGCATTTTACAGTTTGTTGAGAAGATGAAGATTAGCAGGGGAGAGAAAGAGAGAGAGAGATGGAATCTTGAGACAAGGCACAATGGTTTTCTTCCCCATGTGAAATGTCACACTAAAATATATGATCTGTAATATCCAAATGAACAGACAATTTGCTCCGCATCGAAAAGCAACAGAAGCAACATCACACATCTTCAGCTCTCTCCATATGTTTGTACATTTACATCTACAATATATGGACAAGGGTTTGTGGAAAAGATTGGTATCTGTTTTTTGAACATCTGATTCCACATTTAGTCTCCATTTGTTCTAGGACATTTTGGAGTGTGATTGTGGAGATTCATTCAGCCACAACGGTGTTAGTAAAGTCAGGTACTGATGTAGGTGAGGTGAGGAGGTTCCTGGGGTGCAGTCAGCGTTACAGTTCATCGTGTCCAGTATGGTTGAGGCCCGAGCTCTATAGCAGGAGATCTTCCACTCCAACCCATGTAAAGCATCTCTTCATGGAGTTGGCGTTGGTCACATGGGTGTTGTTTAAATTGAGCAAATTCAGCTTTAGTGTATAATCTGACCTGGATCTTGTATAGCAGAGGTCCCACTGGGTTGTAAGCGACTAAACCAGACTGTGAAAGAGTGTTGCTACCAGGTCACAAGTATGTACTGTCTATAGTCACTTTATACTTTAATAATTATTCCTATTCTTATTATTATTCAAGTCGTCTTCTTTCTTCTGGGATTTTTTCTTCGCCCAGGTTGTCTCTGTCTCCGACTTCCTCATTAGAAAACCGAATCTTTATCCAGTTTCCTCTAAAGCTGCATTGTAACAGTGTGACGGTGCCTTTTAGCAACAGTGTTCTACAAAAATGGAATACAGTTAAATTGGACTGAGCTGGCATTTCCTGCCTGAACCTTTCACACCACACAAGCTGTAGAGCTGGAACATCTCAGTCCTGCTGGGGAAAAAAACGACCTGTAGAAACATACAGCAGATCTGCAGGGCTTCTGTCCTGCACCTGGTTTTGTGTGTGTGTGTGTGTGTGTGTGGGCAGGGCAGGGTGGAACGCAGCAGCAGCTATGTCAATACTACTGAAATGCGAAAAACAAACAGCTGTCACTCCATGTGGCGTGTTTGCGTGCAGTGTAATGCATTTTTTAAACCCAACAAAACTCAACATTTCTGCACTCTACGTTAATGCCTTAGTTACAACACACAATTACTGCCTCATAAACACACACAATTACTGCCTCACACACACAATTAATACACACACAATTACTGCCTCATACACACACAATTACTGCCTCATAAACACACACAATTACTGCCTCATACTCACAATTAATACACACACAATTACTGCCTCATAACACACACAATTACTGACTCATACACACACAATTACTGCCTCATAACACACACAATTACAACACACAATTACTGCCTCACACAATTAATACACACACAATTACTGCCTCATATATACACACAATTACTGCCTCACACACAATTAATACACACAATTACTGCCTCATATACACACAAAATTACTGCCTCATACACACACAATTACTGCCTCATACACACACAATTACTGCCTCACACACACAATTAATACACACACAATTACTGCCTCATATACACACACAATTACTGCCTCATACACACACAATTACTGCCTCATAAACACACACAATTACTGCCTCATACACACAATTACTGCCTCATAAACACACACAATTACTGCCTCATACACACACACAATTAATACACACACAATTACTGCCTCATATACACACACAGTTACTGCCTCATACACACAATTACTACACAATTACTGCCTCATAAACACACACAATTACTGCCTCACACACAATTAATACACACACAATTACTGCCTTATATACACACACATTACTGCCTCACACACACACACAATTACTGCCTCACACACACACAATTACTACACACAATTACTGCCTCATATACACACACAATTACTGCCTCATACACACACAATTACTACACACAATTACTACACACACAAAATTACTGCCTCATACACACACAGTTATTACACACAATTACTGCCTCATGCACACACACAATTACTACACACAATTACTGCCTCAAACACACAATTACTACACACAATTACTGCCTCATACACACACAATTACTACACACACAATACTGCCTCATACACACACACAATTACAACACACACAATTACTGCCTCAAACACACAATTACTACACACTGCCTCATACACACACACTTACTGTGTACACTGGAGTATATATATATATATATATATATATATATATATATATATATATATATATATATATAATTGTGTGTATATATATCCTGTGCTGTATCTCTTGATGTTTTGTATTCGGTCATGAATACTGTGTAAATCTAATTCTGGTCTCTGGTAGTCATGAAGCAAAAGATCTCTTAACTGCATAACTTGATAATTTTTCAAGCGAAGCTCTGATTTACGCTTCTCAGCCGTGATCGAAGGCGTCCTGATCCAGGATTTCCGCTCGGTTCTGCTTGGTTAAACACAGGCGGTAGAAGCAGCTGGACCGGTTCCGACTGCGGCCTGTTCTCACGACAATCATGCTATTTCTACAACACCTGTCATGTTCCACACACACACATTACCACACACACACAAATTGAGCTATAGACTGTGTTGAAATCTGATCTGGGATAATAATTTTACAATATTATTATCGTACAATCAGATTAATAATATAAATCAGAATGCAATTCCTCAGAAACAGTATTAATACCAAATCCAACATAAAATAAGAGTTTAGATATCAGAAATATCTCGTTTTAGCGAAACGTCATATGCTGTATTCATATTAATCTTTATATTAGATTTCATACATCAAAAAGAAATCTCCCTGTTCATGTTTTTTTTTTAAATTGGAGAAAATAATCTGGAAATGATTTCAATAATTATATTTTTTATGATTACAAATAAGTTTCTATTATATACAAACTTCCACCTACATATTACTTTATTGGTCCATTATTTAACTTGATGTAAGATGCCTGTGATCATATGAAGTGATAAGGACATTTAGGGTTGTGGGATTAGGGTTCCTTGACGAGGTCGTGAGATCAAGTGGTGCGTATTTTTTCCAGAAACTCAATGACCTGAAGTGGCAATTTGCCAGTGATTGGAAAGTTTTGTTTTTACTTTCTTATAGAACAACATCCTTTCGTGTTCTTGTTTTGAAGAACAACAGTGTCGCTTGTCGTGTTGCCAAGAAAACCAGAAAACACAAACTGTTTCAAGTTTTTCTCAAGAATTTTACCTCTCACTACTAGTGAGATTCTGACTGACTACATAAAAGCTACATAAACATCGTCCGTGCAGAAAACCAATGATAGCATCTTTATTTGTTTGTTCATTTATTTAGGTGAAATCTGATTTGCAGCTGCGTGTAAAGGTCTGAGCACAACATGATTTGGAAAATCCTGACCGATCAGATTCGCTCTAAACTCATCAACTGCAAAACTGTTCTTCTCAGACCGAGTTCGGTCCATATGTTCAGTGCTCCAGAGGGTTCAAAGGCGAATGAAAGGGGGGGCGAGAGATTCTAGGTGTTTGTCCTTAGTTACGCAGAAGACAGGAAAAGGACGACGCTTTCGCTCTTTGTTGTGGTTCCAACACAACGTGTCTTTTTGTTCCGGTGCTGCACAGCTGCACCGCTCCTCTCACACAGATGGACGATTGAGCGTTTCCAGTTGCTCGGAAGATTGCGGAGTCCCCCACTTCAGAGCTACGTCGTGTGAAAACACACTCAAAGCCAGGCCCAGGGCTCGGCAACTGAACGGTAACTTCCACTTGATTTCCCTCTGTGACAAAAACTTTATTGTGTTAAAGGTTGCGAAGGATTGTGTGACTAAAGCGGCACGATGGCCAGTTGCAACCAGGCTGTTTGGGATCCCTGACACAATATGAATATCATCACGATCATCAAGATCCCAAATCTTTTGCAATTTCTTTCAATTAATGTTTCAGATTTAGATTTTAACCACAGACTTGTTTCATTTCATAGAGAATTTCAAGAATGAATATACAGTGGTACCCCGCTTATCGACTGGCACAGACATCGACCTTTTCGCTTAGCGAACAGTTTTTCGCCTGAAATTTGCGCCCGCTGAACGACCAAATGCCCGCTTATCGACCTTTTTTTACCCCGACCCACGTGGAGCGAGGGAAAGGATCTTCCCAGTCTCGCCTCAGCCTTCGTGGAGAGAGCATCTATCGTAAATTAAACTTCGGTTTGTGAACAATAAAGTCTTATTTAGCGGTCAATATAACAATTTAGTGCATGTATATTGTATATTGCGTGTACATTCGCTTTTCGACCTTTTTGCATTTCGACCGGTTTTAAGGAACGGATTAAGGTCGATAAGCGGGGTACCACTGTATCATTTTATACACAACTTTTAGTACAATGCTTCATTTGTCTGCAGATTTTTTCAAAATATGTGGAAACATTAGACAGGGAAATGACTTGATTTGGGAAAATTGCAAGGTTTGGTGTGTCTATTTTTAAGCTGGGAGGAAATCTGTGTAAACACAATTTATTGTTAAAATCTTTACCAAAGAAACCCTAAAAACAATAAAAAAATTTTACTTTCCTGAAACACACTTTTCTGATCTCAAGAACTAATGGGTTCTCTGATATATGAAACGAAACATCCCAATTCAAATAAAGCACCATTGATGTGCACAGTCTTTTACAGTGATCTTTGTTGAGAAACGTTAATTCACGTTCAAAGCGCTTGAATGTGCTGAATGTGTCTTGCCCAATTCTGCAGGAAAATCGGCAGTGTTTGTGAAAAATTGCGAGCTCTTCGGCGTTTGCTTGCTTTTGTGTCCATGTCAATGATCGCAAAATTGCTGACTCCTGGGGGGGACTGTAATATACACTATATAAACATCAGATTTTCCTAAACTGTTCCATAAATATTTTTTAAATCTGCTCTCAAAACTTGCTTTTTCAAAATTTTTTTCCTGTGATTTATTTGTGATGTATCTGTA
Organism: Silurus meridionalis; assembly: GCF_014805685.1. Taxonomy (NCBI): domain Eukaryota; kingdom Metazoa; phylum Chordata; class Actinopteri; order Siluriformes; family Siluridae; genus Silurus; species Silurus meridionalis. The sequence goes on from NC_060902.1 coordinate 15,958,614, forward strand.
AAGATTATTAATTTATTTGATCATTATTTTTATTTTCAACATTTAAAGGCACTATATAAAATAAAGATTATAAAAAAAAAACGGATGGAAGATGGAACATCTTTCCAGAAGAGTGGAGGATTTCATGAGAGCAAATGAGGACTAAATGTGGACAAGATGTTAAAAAAGCACATATGTATCTTGTCAGGTGTCCAAAAACTTGTCCGTATTGTCATTTAGCTGGTAATGTGTTCAAGGTGATGGGACTGAATTTAGGATTAATTTTTTCAATGAACGATTTTGTATGAAAGAAAGAAAAACTCACCCCTAACCCAAATCTTATAAAAAACACAAAGACAAAAACATAAAAATTTAATTAAAAATTTAAAAAATAAAACATTTAATTTAACTAAAACTTTTTTAAATAAAAATCAAAAATGTAAAAAATGTAAAAAAAAAAAAAAAAAATGTTTTAAACTCTAATTAAAATACAAAGTACAACTTTTATTCATTCAAACTTACTTATATATTACAAATCACTTCGACTTGAGCTGGATTTCTCCATTTTCATCAAACAAACTCCAGTTTGGTTTAAAGGTTGGGTGGGGTAAACCGTGGACATGCTAATCTAGCTGCGCACACACACACACACACACACACACACACACACACACACACACACGTTTATACCATGTGTTAAGTGTGAATCTGGAAAACAGAGAATTCACACATTGCACGATGAACCAATCAACTCTTAAGACTACACAGGATGCAGGGTGGGGGTGCGTTTGCTGGAAGAGAGAGAGAGAATGTGCAGTTGTGCGCTTTTGGGAGGACAAAGATGCTCGTTAAAATCCGCCCGAGTGTTTATTATCCACCCTGAAGAGCTGTGAAACTAAAACACAATCTCATTCGATGGCTGTGACCCGTAATGAATAATCCTATTAATGCACCAAACATTGTCAAGTTCTTTTTCACACACTCGCGTATGCAGATCGGTTCAAATTTGCATGCAAACTCAAATGGATCATTTACATATGCAGGTCTTTTTTTTCCCCCTTTAACACCTTCTCTTAAACGCGTATGCTATTAAGCCTAATTGTGACCATGCAGGATATGAATAGAGCAATAAAAAAACCTCTCGTTCGTTCTGTAAAGACTTAATGGGGAGTAAATGGCTGTGCTGGTAAAGTTCACGAGTTCAATCCCATTGGCGAATGCTAATCATGAAGATGCCCTCCAGGCTAGTGCTTAACCTGCAATTGCTCTGTGACTGAAGTGCCCTGCTCCCACACTTCCACTTACATAACTGCATTAGTGAAATAAACACAAAGCTGCCTTACAATGATGGAACCTGGTCACCAAAACCCCCTAAAGGCTACAGAAATCCACTCTGGCTCTTTGAGATGTGGTGTTTATCATGCTGATTGATGAGGGTCCAGTTTTTTAGGAAGAAAAACAGTGACCTCTATCCTAAATGTAACTTTGCATACTTGCATATACATGTTTGTTTATTTAAATGCTTGTATCTGGATGATCCATTATATTGCTCATAAGCTACAGGTTCATAGTCAAAAATAAGGAAGCAATAGATCTAATACATGACTAGGACACTATGGGAAGAACATTTGAGGATCTAGGCGAACTGGGATACCAGAACAATTTGGAAACGGGGTAACTAACAGGACTAGGGGTACTAGAAGCACTGACTGAAAATAGTGAGAATTGGAGTGAATATTGAATCAAAAGTGGAAGAACTGGAATAACAAGTGGAGCTGGGAAATGTTTGGACCTATGAAAACTGGCAAACTATGTGAACTACAAGTATTAGGAAGCTATGGAACTTACGAGAATTAGAAGAGCATGCAGAACTGTGGGGTAACTACACAAATGAAGAACTAGCATGACCGTGCGAATTTGGACAACTGTTGGAGAAACAGAAACGGTATACAGAAGAAAAGAGAAATACGCTGAATAATTAGGATGACTAGGAAACTATGAAAAAGTGGAGAACTAAAAGAACTAGTGGAACTAAGAAAGGGTTAAGGGATACTTTCAAATTGTGCTATGGGACCTATAGGAACTAAGGGAGAGGGTAGAACTAGGGCGAATCAATAATTAGGAGAATTTAGGAAACCAGCAGGGATGTAAGAAATAAAACAAATAGGCAACTAAGCGAGCTTGAGGTAACGAGAAGAGCTTAAAGAGCTAAAAGTATTAGAAATGTAGAAAACTAGACACTGTAGAATTCTAGACTTTGGGCAACATGTTTGCTAAAGGAATTAGAATCAATGAAAACATTGTCTCTAGCAAAACTTTCAAACCTTTTAAACTAAAAAAATTGGGACACAATAGTACCTTGAGAAAGAATGTAAACCTAGCGGACCAATAAAACCATTGGGACTATGAAATCCTGTAAACTGCGAGAACAAAGAATAACATTAGGAACCAGGGGATCTAAGTGACCAAGGAAATGTGAACAGTTTTGGACAAATAATGGGAAATGAGAATTGGGATAACTTGCTAAACATAGGAAAGTGAAATAAACTGAAGAAAAACTTGAAAACATGGATTTACTAGAAAACTTTTGAGAACTAGACAACTGCGAGAGGTAGAGAAACGAAGGCATTTGCATATCTAGGAGAGCTACGGACAACTGAGAAACCATTTAGAAATGTATAAAGTATATATGAACATTTGGGAAAGAAGTGAGAAATAAAGGTAAGTCCATTAGGAGAACAGAGAACGCCTGGGACAATGTAGAAGCTAGATTTGGGAAAACAAGAGAACTTGATGTTGTGGAACTTAAAACATGACTTTGAACTGCAGCAGAAGTGCTTGCAGACAGAAAGCCATTCAACAATCAGAGAGGAATGTATACACAAGCTAATAAGACAGAACAGGACTAATCAGGGAAACAGGTGTTAGTCATAATCAGGAAGCATTATTTGGGTGAGATTTTTTCACCTGCTCAGCCAGCCTTAAAGGTCTTGTGCTGGGAATTTTCAGGTGGATCTTCATTTCTAATCACAGCTCAATTCAAGTCGATTTCCAGTTAAAAACCGGTAAGTTCAATACGTTTTTGTTGTAAAACTAAATTCCCTTAATTCTGGAAACCTGACCATATGATTCCATGTGCTTTTTGAACAACCCATTCCATATTTAGTCCAATTTGGTGTCAAAATAACTTCAAACCCTTCTGGAAAGTTTTCCTTGAATTCAAAGTGTGCTTGTGGAGATTTTTTCAGCCACAAGGGTGTTAGTAAAGTCAGGTAGTGATGTAGGTGATGTGAGGAGGCCTGGGGAGCATTCAGTGTTTACATTCATCCCAAAGGTGTTCAGTAGGGTTGAGGTCAGAGCTCTATTGCAGGAGATGTTTCACTCCAAACCATGCAAAGCATATCTTTATGGAGCTCGCTTTGTGCACTCACATCCAAAGACGTCCTATACAGTTGTGTGCCTCTGACTTTGTGGCAACAGTTTAACGAAAATTTAGACTGTCAGGTGTCCTAATACCTTTTATATATATAAAATCTTAAAATCTTATTAAACATGGCACATGCGAGTCTTATTACATCATGAAATCTAAGAGCCAATCAGATTTTGTGTGTGTGTGTGAGTGTGTGTGTGTGTGTGTGTGTGTGTGTGTGTTGATTTGAATTTGTGTACAAGCTATACAATTGTAATGATATGAAAAAAGTGTGTGTGTGTGTGTGTGTGTGTGTGTGTGTGTGTGTGTGTGTGTGTGTGTGTGTGTAGCATCAGCAGCTGGCCATCTACTCTCACACACCAGGTGCAACATGCAGAGCCGTGTCAGCACATAACACAGCAACATGATCCATACACACACACACACACACACACACACACACACACACACACACACACAATTCTCTATTTCATACAAATAAATAAAGATTTTTTTTGTATACAAATGTATACTATACATGTATATTTTCAAAATGTGTGCAATGCTTTTGCTTTATCTGGCTCACACACACACACACACACACACACACACACACACGTATATACACAGACTCTCTCTCCTTCGTGTCTAATGTGATTTCTGTAACGACACACTGAGTATAAAGATATATATTTGTAATTAAATATAATTAAATATAGTGTGCTAGTGTTTGGATTTCTCATCATTTTTTCTAACAGTAAAGAAGTCTAATAAGAAGTGAGAAGCTGTAATGAATTCTGATTGTGTAATGTTCGCCCCCTTCTGGTTATACAAAGCATTACATACACCTGCAGTGTGTATCCCTCACTCCATTTACCGCACAACCATAAGACAGCAGGAGTTCAACACACAACTTCTGCATAGTTCAACACAACTCAAACTCACAACTCCCTCGCAGTTTAACACACAACTCGCACAACTGCCTTACAATATAGATAGATATAGATCAACACGCAACTTCCATATATTCAACACAAAAACACAACTCAAACACACGACTTCCATACATTTCAACAAACAACAGAAACACACACAACTCAAAAATAAAACTTTTCTGTCGTGGTGTTCCACTATGTCATGGTGTTCCTCTGTGTCATGGTGTTCCACCTGTGGTGTTCCTCTGTGTCGTGCTGCTCCACTATGTCATGGTGTTTCTCTGTGTCGTGGTGCTCCACTATGTCATGGTGTTCTTCTGTGTCGTGGTGCTCCACCTGTGGTGTTCTTCTGTGCCTTGGTGCTCCACCTGTGGTGTTCCTCTGTGCCTTGGTGCTCCACCTGTGGTGTTCCTCTGTGTCATGGTGCTCTACCTGTAGTGTTCCTATGTGTCATGGTGTTCCACATGTGGTGTTCCTCTGTGTCATGGTGCTCCACCTGTGGTGTTCCTATGTGTCATGGTGTTCCACATGTGGTGTTCCTCTGTGTCATGGTGCTCCACCTGTAGTGTTCCTCTGTGCCGTGGTGCTCCACCTGTGGTGTTCCTCTGTGTCATGGTGCTCCACCTGTGGTGTTCCTCTGTGTCGTGTTGCGCCACTATGTCATGGTGTTCCTCTGTGTGTGGTGCTCCACTATGCCATAGTGTTCCTCTGTGTCGTGGTGCTCCACTTGTGGTGTTCCTCTGTGTCATGGTGCTCCACCTGTGGTTTTCCTCTGTGTCATGGTGCTGCACCTGTGGTGTTTCTCTGTGTCTTGGTGTTCCACTATGTTGTGGTGTTCTACTATGTCATGGTGTTCCTCTGTATTGTGGTGTTCCTCTGTGTCGTGGTGTTCTGCTATAGAATGGCTCTGTGTGTGGTGTTTCGTTGTGTTGAACTTGGGCGTTCCTCTGGGTCGTAGGATCCTTTAGCTTGGGGTGTGGCACTGTATCGTGGTGCTCCTCCGTGTCCTCTAGTGATCCTCTGTAGTGTTAGTATCTGGTGATATCACATTTGCGGTTGAATTTTGTCCTCTGTAGGGATCATTTACTTTGTGATTTTTACTGGGCTTGTTCCTGACTCTGGCTTTTTTATCTGCTGAGGTGTTAAAGGGATTTAGTGATCCGAGTCACATCAGCGCTGCACCTGGCATGCTTCCTTTCTCTTTACGCCCTCGTACACTCATACTACTGCGAACAAATGTCTTTTCAGAACAATGAACAATTATATTGAGTAAAATACAGGTTTTTAATTATAGAGCAGATTTTGAAAACAAATTGCATTAAAGTTCACTAAAAAATAACATTGACTTCATGTGTTTTGTTAAAATAGTTTAATCAGCAAAAAACTGTGAAAAAATTACTAAAATAAACCTGTTTTATTTATTTATTATATAAAATTGTTTTATTGAATTGTAATAATTCCCAAACTATTATCATCCTTAACATTATTACGTAAAATATCTTTAATTTAGATCAATTAACTATATATATATATATATATATATATATATATATATATATATATATATATATATATATATATATATATATATATTTCCATAAATTATCCATAGATTGTTATTGAATCATATAGCATATTTTCCCCTGCTTCTTTCCCCAATGAGGCACCCAGTTGGATTTGAGAATATAAATATTTACTTACTAATATTTATTAACAAACTTTAATAAACTTTACTTTTTTTTAAGATATGTGCCATATGGTGTTGCTGTAAAATCCGTGTCCAGCAGGTGGAGCCAGAGTGCCGTGTCTGACCGTTTGGCACCACGTGGCTGCAGGTCACTCTGACTTTCATTCATGTTCATAGTGGACATATGTTCAGTTAGTAGTGTGTGTCAGGAAAATGTGTGCTGATGAAGAATTAAAGCATTCTGTATTCAGCAGTATCTCTGTGACCAGCTCTTTGGCGGTTTGTCCTTGACTTGTCTTCCCACTTAGAGCTGATTGTAAGTCAAATGGACAGAATAATTTAGTTCAAATCTATATTTTAATTATTCAGCGGGAGAGTTTTATGTGCAGTTGCATTTAATCATGTACTGAATAGGAATTCTAGTTGTATTCTAGGCTGCTAATGTTGTAGCATTTCTTTTTCTGGACAAATACAACTTTAAATACACAACTCGCTCACAATTTGAATACACAACTCGCATACAGTTCAGAGAATAAGTCAAAGTTGAAATCAAAACCTACTTGCAACTCCCATATAAACCCCACGGTTTAATGCACAACTCAAACTCGCAACATACTCACAAGTCAAACTCACAACTCGCTTGCTGATGCGTGTCAATTGTATTGCACAACTCAAACTCACAACTTGCTCACAACACCCATCAGTTTAATGCACAACTCAAACTCACAACTCGCTCACAACACCCATCAGTTTAATGCACAACTCAAACTCACAACTCGCTCACAACACCCATCAGTTTAATGCACAACTCAAACTCACAACTCGCTCACAACACCCATCAGTTTAATGCACAACTCAAACTCACAACTCGCTCACAACACCCATCAGTTTAATGCACAACTCAAACTCACAACTCGAGTTTGAATGCAACTCGAACGGACATAATAATCACAACTCACTAACTACTTACTCACAACTCCAATACGGTTGAAAGCACAACTCGAACTTACAACTCCCATACAGTTCAATGCACAACTCAAACTAATCAAAATCGCCAACATATTACTACACACAACTCGACTACAACACTCACACACACTTTTAATACCTAACTCAAATTCACAATTGACTCCCTCAGTTTTCAGTGCACAACAAAACAAAATAAAACTTTTTTTAATAATACATACTTTCCCTGTCGGAACTGTATCATAATTTTTGTTCAGACTTTTGAATGCTGTGACAGAAAGCTGTAAATCCATGTGTTACTCCTCCACAAGCTACTGGTTCCAATATCAAGCGATTTATTCTAAATCACATCACTGCCATATACACAAAGTTGACTATAAAATATAAAAATTATATTTCTGATAATGATAGTATAATATAATTTTTATATTATTGTTATTTACACACTGTACCCTGGTCATTAAAACTCCATTACAGAGTAAACAATATTTAGATACTGAGAGTTCAGAAAAGCAGTGTGCAGATGAGCCTGTGTGGTAGTAAATAAACCGTTACTGCACGGGTAATAAGGCTTGATAATGTTCTAATGCTCCAGCCCATATGGATGAGAGTCTCCATTGCCAGCCACAATGTGAATAGGTCCAAACAGCTGTTGGTGACACACACACACACACACACACACACACACACACACACACACACACACACACACACAAAGTGGACTTGTTCTCAAACACCTGGTCCCTCTATGACAATGATCTCATTTGGAGGAAATCTGTGTAGTACCATGCCATCAGATGAGCGTTATGCTTTATGATTTAAGGCTCAAACATACCACAACTGTATATCACACACACACACACACACACACACACACACACACACACACACAAAACAACATCGTATTGTACTAAAATGGGTCTCAAAATTCAGTCACAGTCAGGAAAATGAATAATTCTACCAAGACACGAAAAAAGTTGTGTTGTTGAAACATCAGCTATAAACATGGAACATGTTGTTGTGTTGCAAGTAAAAAGTCTCGGGTCCTGACCCACAAGCTGCAAATAAACTGTACGAGTTGGACAAAATGACAGTTGTGCATGAATTATGTGGAGTGTGTTTTAAGTTGTATGTTTGTATTTAGTCTTTTTGAGTTGGGTGTTGGGTAAGATTTGAATTGTGCGGTTTGAATTGTGTTTTTTGAGTTGAGTATTGGACAGTATGTGAGTAGTGTGTTTAAATTTGAGTTGTGTGTTTGAATCATATGGTTTGAGTTGTGTAATTTGTCTTGTATTGTGTTTTTAAGATGTGTTTTTGACACAGAATTCAAATTGTGTGTTTTGAGTGATATGTTGGACTTTTTGTGAGTAGAATGGTTGAATTGTGTTTTTGAGTTGTGTGTTGGACAGTATGGTTGTTGTCTGGTTTGACTTTTGTTTTGAGTTGTGTATGACAGTATGTGAGTTGTGTGTTTGTGTTGTGTGTTTTGAATTCATTTTGTAGTTGTATGTTAGACAGTTTGGGAGTTTCTTGTATCACGTTGTGTTTTGGGTTCAATTTGTGTAGTTTGTGTGGTGTTTTGAACTTGGTGGTTTGCATTTTTTTAGTTGTACATTAAACAGTGAGTGAGTTTTGTGTGTTTAGAGTTTGCATTTTGGATAGTAGGGGGTGTTGTGTAGTTTGAGTTGTGTAGTTTATTATCTTTTGGACAGTTTACAAGACTTATTTTTAATTTGTTTTATTTTGAGTTGTGAGTTTAAATAATGTAATGGGTTATTTTTGAGTATGACTTTTGTTGGTCCAAGTTGTGTTTTTGTGTTTTGCCTTGCACTCATTGCGTTTATGAGTGTTTGGGTTGTGTGTTCAAGTTTGGAACACTTGTGTGTTTCGGTTGAGTTGTATGTTTGCGTGTTGATGTGCACAGTGTTGTATTTTGTGTGTCGCTGTGTGATACATCATAACGTTGTGTTGTGTTTAGGCCACGCCCACTGAGATCCCACTCTGGAGCATGGAGATAGGAATAGTTAATAGAATAGGAATAACTATTATCAGAAATGATAATACTGATCACATCCCCGAGCCGTGGCCTTTAAGTGAAGCTGCCTAGAGGAAGTGATCTCACTCCCGCATGGCCAATGAGGTCATTCGTCCTGTTAGCATGAGCACAGTCGTGATGTATCGTCTTTATAATCCTCTGGCTTTATTTCTCCCTCTCAGTCTCGGTCCTCAGGGCCTTCACCCATCTGTGCTTCAGTGCTGTGACATTTGCAGTATCTCATCAGCAAATGTCAGTTTGTGTGTATATCAGATATGTTCTGACTGTGTGTGTGTGTGTGTGTGTGTGTGTGTGTGTGTGTGTGTGTGTGTGTGTGTGTGTGTGTGTGTGTGTGTGATTTCATCCAAATGTTGCAGGGCTTGTAACAAATAGTAATTAATATTAAGTTCCAGCTGTTAATCCCAACCTTTCAGTTCCTCCTTAACCAATCATCCAGTTGTTTAGATTAATGAGATGAGATGTTACAGGATGGGGTGCGGTATGATGTAGTGCAATGTGGGTAGATGAGATGTGTGATGAGATGAGCTGTAATAGCATGTTGTTAGGTGTGCTGTGATGTGGTAAGATGTGATGGGATGACATTTGATGTAATGAGATATGATGAGTTGTGATGAAAGATGTCATGTAATGAGATATGATTAGATGTAATGAAAGATGTAATGTGATGTGATGAGATGTGATGAAAGATGTGATGAGATGAGATGAGATGTGATGAGATGTGATGAGATGTGATGAAAGATGTGATGTGATTAGATATGATGAGGTATGAATGAAAGATGTGATGAGATGATGTGATGGGTTGTGATAAAAGATGTGATGAGATATGATGAGTTGTGATGAAAGATGTGATGAGATGTGATGAAATGTGATGAAAGATGTGATGTGATTAGATGTGATGAGATGATGTGATGGGTTGTGATGAAAGATGTGATGTGATTAGATGTGATGAAATGTGATGAAAGATGTGATGTGATGAAATATGATGAGTTGAATCATACAAAAAGGTAAGAGTTAGAATGACAACATATGTACTAGTCTATTATTATGAATAGAAATGTACACAAAAGTTATCTCATTAAACGAAGAACACAATATCAGCATATTAAACGACAGTTACAGCCGCCAGTGAATTTCCCTAATAATTCCCGCTGATTTGTTTTGACCCGCCGAGGCTTTTTTTTTATGATAAAAGCACTACCTTTTTAACCTCGATGACCTTGATGTGAAAATTGCGAGCGTTGAGGTGAATAAATGAATATAAATTTAAATACATATTTGTCTGTTTTTTTTCCCATTATCTTTTTCTCTCTTTTGCTGCTTCTCTCTTTCTCTCTGTTTGTCTTTTTTGTCTCTAACAAGTCCAAATACGGTTTTATGAAAACAAGACATCTGAGCGAGAGCAGGATATAATCTGGTTCTTTTCCCAAACTGTTACTACAATGTTGGTGGCACACGAGCCTACAGGATGCCCTTGGCATTAAATTTTACCCTTCACAAATGCACAAATACAGTTTATTGAAGATATGATTTCCATGGGTTGGAATAGAAGATCTTCTGCTATATAGCTCCTGAACTCATCCTTACTGAACATCTTTCCAGGCCCCTTCACCTCACCAACATCAGTTTCTGGCTATACTAACACCCTTGTAGCTGACTGAGCACAACTTTCATACTAATCTTATAGTCAGGTGTCCACAAACATTTGTCCATATAATGTATTACCACTTTATCCAAATGCTGTACAAGGTTTGATCTTTAAAACAACCCCTGTTTTTTCTTCTCATTTGCTTCATGGCGATTTTGCAGTAGTCGAATGTGCTTTAAACAAGTAACTACCAAAATGTTTTGCAGTTGTTTACATTTGTTTTATCATCAACCTTTCCATGGATCTCCTACCCGTCACTGGAGACTCCTTCCAAACTCCTCGACATCAACAATTTTATTCGTTTATCTAATCCAGTCAGGAGGAGTCCACTCTGCAAGTCTCTAGAAACGATAATGTATGACCATATTCATATCGTCAGGTTAACGGCTTGACTTGTTTTGCATCATGTCACGTGATCTTGCCACGTGTCACTAACGACTTGTCACTTTTCAGTAGTCCATGTATTCAAGTCGCCATACACTTTGTCTCACATTTGTTCCATTTCATGGTGATTATCTGCACGTGCATGCTCTTTCCTCATCATTAAGTGACAAATATATATAAGCCTGAGAGTAGATCAGCCCAAACTTCTGCTTAAACTCCTTATAGAAAATGAGTCACTGAAGATTCATAAAAAGTTTATAAGTACTGTATGGCGGTAATCAAATTCCAAACGTATCCATCCTCATCGGTGATCACTTTGGATGAGGGGTCACATCCTGGAACTTCCAGAGTTTGATTTCCATCATGAACGCGCAAATTGATTGTAATGGCGATGGAATGAGGGATGATGGAGAGTGAGCTGCAGTGACGGGTGTATTTCAGGGCCGGGTGAGTAGCATTAAAAATGAGACCTCCTTCATAATTAAACACCTCCCCCTCTTTTTTTGTGCAAAGATCAATCGGCGACTTTCAGTCGAGCGTCACGTCGTTTGACCTGCACAGGTCCGAGGCTGCCGAGAGAACATTTATATAGTCATTGCTTTAACAAGTATTTTATTTTTACATTTTTTGGCAATTTAACGTCAAATGGATAAAAACCGTGATCTAATATTTAAAGTGATTGATGTTGCTGGCATTTTCAAAACGCTGTGATATAAAGAGGAATAAATTCACCTCCAGCACAATTTGGGAGGTGCCAATATAGTCAAGGAATCGGGAAGGAGGCACGAATTTATAGTAGCCGATTGTTTTTCTTAAACCGAACACATAACTTTCTTGTTTGTTCTAATGGCCGCCATTTTTTTATTAGTTTTATTAAAAGCTCCCAATATGTGTAACACTTTTGCCATGTGATTTTACACCAACTCTAGATCTCCTGGGCTGAAGGGAATTCGGAGCCGTGATGTTTGCCTGACAGAAGCGGTTTTAGCCGCTCGGATCGCTGCTCCTGATCCTAATTCCGTGTGAAGACATCAAACGCCCCGTGATCAAAGGTCATCGCTCTGTCATTTGCATTTGTGTAGGTGTTTGATGGTGATCGTTTCATCTCGGGACGTGGGCATGAGGAGCCGCGAGGGGCCGCACGTGTCGAGATCCCTAACGCTGGATCACGACTGGGTGTATACATTCTTCTTTTTTCAATGAGGCTGTTATTATGGAAATAAGTTGCACTAAGTTCGGCATGTGCCGATGTTTTTTTAAGTTGTGTTAAATAGAACATTTGCGTTGTAGTGTATTAACGCAGTCATTACGTATATCATTCTATTAACACTATATTGACATAAGTATTGGGACACCTGACTTTTCCATCCATATGTTTCTCTTGTCTTGACTGGAAGATATTAGTAGATATTTATTTCACTTGAGCTAGGAGACATAAACCTGTTCCAGCATGAGATCTCTATAACAATATGCTTTCCATGGGTTGGAGTGGACGATCTTGAGAGCTCTGACCTCAACCCTACTGAACACTTTTGGGATGAATGTAAACACTGACTGCACCCCAGGCCTCCACACCTCACCTCCATCAGTACCTGACTTTACTTGTTGAATGAATCTCCACAAATCTCCACAAGCCCACTCTAAAATCTAGTGGAACATCTCCTTAGAAGAGTGGAGGTTATTATAGTAGCAAATGGAGACTAAATGTGGAATGAGATGTTCAAATAACACATACCAATCTTTTGTTCAGGTGTCCACAAACTTTTATCCCTAAACTGTATATAAGGGTTTATCTCATAGTGAAGCTTAAAGAAAATGTATAAAACACTTTCAATGATCAATTTACTCATCACTTCTGTCTTTGTCTTTCCCACTCTGTGCACACGTGTGAATTAACACACAGTAACACACTCGGCGCTTCATTTACACACAACCCACATATACAGCAGGGCGTTAGGGTACGAATTTTAACAATATTACTAGTTCACTTCATGCTGTTTAGGACCCCTTTTCTATGCAAACATGGGATGTGTGTAACCAGAGCAGGCCGTGGTAGTGTTTGCACGGTGCTTCACACAGTGTGTGTGTGTTTGTGTGTAAACCTGTAGTTAAAATATATTTGTTTTAGGGACCAAATATCCATATCTCTACAGGAATCTATTGGAATATTTACATTGTTGGAAGCTTTGGCTGCTTCCTATAACAACTGTTGACTATGATATTGCTGTAAAATACATTTTGGGGACAATATAAAGCTATTGTAATTATTTAATTAATCAGAAATGACCTAAAGTTGTTTAAAAAAATCTATCTATCTATCATCTATCTATCTATCTATCTATCTATCTATCTATCTATCTATCTATCTATCTATCTATCTATCTATCTATCCTATTTTGCTCAGATTAAATGCGTAATTTCAATTATTCTTCTCTGGTAAATGATCAAGTTGTTTAAAATTACACCTTCAAAATGATTTACATTTATTCTGAGCTTTATTTTATCTTCATAATCAAATTTGGAGACTCCAAATCTCATCCGTTTTATTGTGTAATAACCCTTGCTTCGAACATTAATTTTCTCAGCTTCCTGTTTTAGAATTAAATCCTTGAAAGCAGATGCATGGAACCTCCACCAACCTGCTCAGTGAATCCAATTCCCTTCAAAGTGATCCATCCCGAATGCAGAGTTAGTTTCAGAGGTGTGGTGAGTGCTGGATAACAGTTTGAATGGATATTTGTTCCTTGTTTAAAATTGTTCATCATTTCTGCTGTTGCTTTACATTCTGACAGGTCAGACACTTTGAAAAAAACTTTATGTACGTTATCCTGATCAGGTGTGTTTTTAGTCCAGCTCGTGTTGGATGCAACGTCTGTGACCCTTTTTTCCTGCTGCTAGATGGCAATGTTGCTCTTCCACAGATCTGTGTTTGGAAAATTATTTATTCCTCAGCAATCACATTTGCTGTGTGTGTGTGTGTGTGTGTGTGTGTGTGTGTGTGTGTGTGTGTGTGTGTGTGTGTGTGTGTTGTTGTATGGTGCAGAGTAAAATTGCCAGTGTGTTTGATCAGGCAACTAAACGGGACTCAAAATGAGCAGAGTTCATTCACCACCACTTATTTTACTGCACATATTTTCCTGTGCACATTTCGAGTAAACTGCAGCCGTGTTCACGTTGGAACGAGAAAACACCCGCGGCGTATTTGTTCTGCTGAACAAGCAGGAATTATGCTTTGAGTTCTCCACCTAAGTTTTTTCATCAAAAGGGAAAGTGTCCTGAAAGTTTAATTTATTTATTTTGTTGGTGATTTTGCCTGAAATCCTGACTTCTGCATGTTAAAATGTCTTTTCAGCTGCCTTTTGTACTTTCACACAGGTCTCCTAAAGGTGTTTGTGCTTTTGGACTATCAAACGTCAAAAATGTTTTACTAGATTTTGGAGTGTGTGTTAGTGGAGATTGGTGTTAATTCAGCCAAAAGTGTGTTCGTGTGTGGGCCTGTAGTCAGCATTCTAATTAATCTCAACGCTGTTGAATATGGTTGAGGTCAGGGCTCTATAGTAGGATGATCTCACACCCCAACCCGATGTAAAGCATTCCTGGAACAGGTTTGGGTCTCCTAGTTCAAGTTAAGGCCCAATTTCATGCTATATATCTATTCAAGCCATCTAAAAGTTTAAGTGATGTAACAATCATTATGAATGTTCTTCTGTCTTCTTAACTTCAAACATTTTTGTCATTTATTCAAAGTTTGATCAGTTCTATAATTGTGAGAAATGATAGTTCCAATTACGGTGCTTTGTTGATACAAAAGAAGGCTGTGAAATTCTCATACATCTTCTTCGTGCTCAGGAAACTTCACAGGATGCCAGACCCGAGAGGTGTGAACTGAAACTCAATGACTGACGAATGACTCGAGACCTCCACAGACGCAATCATTGTTTTTCTGATTCGCTCGGCTCGGCGTGTCTGGTTTGTGTCTGGCTCCAAAGTTGCATCCTACTAGAAGAAAAGAGTTCGATCGAGTTTTCTCCACAGAAAACACCGACTTGTCACAGAACACCGCTGCTATATAACCGACCTTTTCTTCTGAATTATTCGGAGAAAATAACTTGTGCCACCATTGTAACATGCCCCCTAAAAGCTGTCTTTCAGACGTGTACTCTTTCACGGCGCTCCAGGTTTTGGAGACTCTGCCACACAAAGCCTGGTGTCATTAGTATTCCTACCGTGGTGCCGGAGCTTCTACAGATCCGCTCTCTTTCACCCAAACACATCCTCCATACACACGCTGATAGGCTTATTTAACAATGATGTATGGCTGTAGGGATGAAAACGGAAAAGCGCAACGCCTTTATCTAACCACACAATAGCTCTTCTGACTAAAGCCATTTCGTTGTTTAGCATTTAGGACTGTTAAAAAAAAAAATACAACAACAAAAAAACAAGTCAAAGCAGCTTTTTTTTATCCCTGACACGCCAACACACACACACCCACTGGGGGGAATGCAAACGAGTTGCCCTCCCGCGTACCGTTGTCATGTTGTCAAAGCGACTGACCTTTAACTAAATGATTGCGTCTTGATGCTTTACGCCACATTGAGCGGCTTTGCTCCGGCACATACCACCGTAGGATACGCTCGAGCGTTTGCAGCTTTTCACGTGTTGCAGGAAGATTTTTCCATGCGCTGGAGCTGAATAATTGCTGACTTATCTGCTGACTTCAGATCAGACGCGGCCAACTGGGCACTGTAAATGGCCGTCCTCCTCTCGCCAGCAAACAAACAAATTAAATATAGCGCCCGGTACACGCATGATCCCATATCATGTGCATTTCAACCTGAGATATTTCAGCCAAATTTTAAGTTTTAAAGCTAATCGACCAAAAACACTCATACGCACACGCACACACAAACACACATACAGAAATATTAAATCGTCAGTATATATCATATGGTTTGAAATCCATTTGTGAGATTATAGCAAAAATCAGTCAAAAGCATATAAGATGGCCATTCATTCACACGATGCTAAACTGGTAGCTTCTATTTGTGATGTGCTTTGGTTTGTTTGAGTTTCTTTGGATGAGCTCCTCATGTCCATGTGGATTTCATTGAAGTTCCCTGGATTTCTTCTAAATCCCCAAAAACATGCCTAAACTGCTCTAAGGTGTGTGTGTGTGTGTGTGTGTGTGTGTGTGTGTGTGTGTGTGTGTGTGTAGACTGATGTCTCATCAAACGTAAGATGCCACCTCCTATTTAGTATTCCTGGAATAGGCTCCAGACCCACTCCAGCATTCATAAAGGCATATGATGACAGTAGATGGAAGAATGATGAACAGATACATGTGTAAAATCAATGATATTTTATACATATTGCATTATTTATTTCAAGATCTAAAAATCAAGAACCTCTTTTTCAGATTTTTTTTATTTTTTATCATTTTTTTCTTTTAATAACTACAAGCCTAAGTTTATATTAATTATACATACTGTAAACAGAAATGTTGCCAAGATCCTGAGTGGCCTGCAATAGAGATCCTACCTCAACCCTAATAAACACTTTTGGCATGAATTGGAACGCTGACTCAAAATCTAGTGGAGCATCTTCCCTGTGGAAGGATAAAGTTTGCATTAGGTATTACAGTGTGAATGATTCTCTGGCTGTGTGTTCAGCGGCCAGGTTGTGTTTCAGGTCAGACTGTTTCAGGTCAGGATCACATTCTGGACAGAGATGTGTGTTCACTTCAGCAAAGCCATGACCTCTTCTGAGTCCTTGGAACATGGCATAAAGGTCATAACCATATATTTGCTTTTGGAGCTTTTGGTGTCTGTATTTGAGTTAAACTTTTCTCTTGCTGAGGTAAGAATGATATATGTAACTAGTCTATATGTGTAGATTTATAACTATAAATGTAGATTTTATAGAGTATCCCAGAAGATAATACCATAACATATTTTCAGACCTGACAATATGATTTATGTGCTTTTTGATCATCTTATTCCACATTTACTCCTCATTTGCTGTTATAACAACCTCCACTGTTCTGGGAAAGCTGTCTTAATAGTTTTGTTTCCATCCATCTATCCATCCATCCATCCATCCATCCATAGCACACAGTTTCTCGCTACTTTGCCACAGCTTCTCGTTTAATGCTCTTTATGTTTTCTGTTCAAAGTAGTGTGGAACTGCACAACAAGTAAAGATTTTTCATTCTTTGTTAAACTATAGAAAACTCTCTTCTTATAAAGGTCTGGTGGTCAGTAGATAAAGGTCAGGAGAGTGGAACACGGATCTGCAACTATTATTTACGTATCTATGTTAAGATTCTCACGCATCGCTACTTTTACTACTAAAATGAAGTTCATTCAAAAGTGAGAACTTTGGCACTTTTACTTAAGTAAAAAAGAAAAAGGAAGACTATTACTGGAGTCGGTTTAAGCAGGGGATTAGGACAGGAAGTACAGGAATGTGTACCTCATCCAACGCTGTGAAGTTTGTACAAAAGGGAGAAGCAGATGATCATGAATATGACTGATGATTTCATCTTTAAAAATCCCCACTCTCTGGAAATGAAAGGGATTTCTCAAGGGATCTCTCCAAACTTTCCAGAGTTGATTCTACTAGTTACTCAGTTATACTGTAGTGAAGGTATGTACACAAACTCTCAAGCCGAACATCTTAAGGGTTGTTTCGTTTAAGTTTAAATGAACTCTGCAGTACTGTAGAACAAATAGTTACCAAAGGTCCAAGGTTCAGGCAGAGGTCCAAGTAAAACTCTTTTAGAAAAATGAATAGGCAACAATAATAAAGCAGAAGAAACATGGACGTTAGAAAACATTGCTGGAACCTTCATTTTAGGGTGTGTTTCTGTGGGTGAGTAAATGGATTAAGATAAATTAACTGTTCTGTGAATGTTATGGTGGTTTTTTTAATGAGCGTTCCTGAACAGATGATACTTCAGTTCAGGACATAGAATCTGCAATGGTTCCCCCAGAGAGAGAACTAATGGGTGGATAGATAGGTAGCTAAGTGTTCCTAGTTTAGCTTAACTATAGAACTTCTGTTTATCTGGATATTTCCTTTGATAGGATATCTTTATCTGTGATGCATCCATCCATCCATCCATCCCTCCATCCCTCCATCCATCAATCCCTCCACATAAAAAAGTTATTTTAGTATTAGGATGTATGAACGGTTAAAAAGATCTGCGGGTGGATGGATATGGTTCAGGGTTTTTACTTTTCAAAAAAGTTCAACCCCTCTGGAACTTTCTATAAATGAAAAACCTCTGACTGGATAAATAAATGGATTTCTTTATTGATCCAAAAGTGAGCAATGGGAACTGCACTACCAAACAACATAAGCATTATTCCCCATGACATCACATGTCATGATATATATTTGTCTGCCAAACTAAAAACATGTACCACTTTGCCATGGCATTAAAAAAACAAAACAAAAAAAACCCACCACTTTTTGCACCATCTTGCAGGTGATTGCATCTGTGTGCTACACTTCATGGAAGAGTCTTCTCAGGAATGAACCAAAATAAGAAAAGAATAAAAAAAAAATCCTTGTCTCTACCGGGAGCCCAGAATTCTTGCGGTGCAATCAGATTTGCTGATGGATCTCCTGCCTGAGCTTTTACACATGGATGCTCCACTCTCTGCATGGGGGATTCGACTCTTTCTAATCCGACCCGCGCTATTAGAGTGCTGGCGCTTGAGGCGGGGGGTCTCACACCACTCTCCCTCCCACCACCGAACCATTCAACCATGCACCAGAGCCACGGGCTATGAAATACAGTGAAAGAAGGGGAAGCGGGCTTGTGGTCGCATGTGCCTTTTTTAACCAATTAAAGAGAAGCTAAATAAAGCAGTAGTTTGTAAAAACTGAATCCATCAGCCTGGACATGTGGAACAAATGAGTCGCCCTCTCAGCAGGAGCCGTCGCTCCCTTTATTTGTTCGTTTTTTTTTTTTTTAAACCTGAAGGGTAAATGCAGAAGCGGTCACTGTACTTAATGATGCATTCCTGAAGTTTTTAAAAGACCATGAGACTAAAGAACAGCCTTAAAGACGCCCTCGAAAAAGTTGCATCCTAACGTGTAGTAAAATCATAATACACACACATACGCTGTGGGTGTTAATTCACCTCAAACTCGCCGGTCCTGTAAAGCGCTCAGCACGATTAGCTTGCATTAAATTAGATTAGACTGAGCTTTATTGATCAGTGAAAAGGAATTTGTGGGTTGCCGAGAAGTGATTGCATCTTGCGGCTGGTTGTGAGGAAGAAAACGAGTGGGTATGTACAGTTTGAGGAAACGAATCGATGACAGGGTGAGGTGATGTACCGTGGATGCTCCTACTGTCTCATGAGGATGATTAATTGCTGATTATTTCTCATATAACACTGCATTTCGCAACTGATAACCATGAAAACATAGCATCTGCAAATGAAGGACAGATGGTTGATCATTTAAGAAGGTGTTTAATGCGAACGTGCTGTATGTGTGTGCTCATTTGGAAGGATTTCCAGATACTCAAGAAGTTGCAGAAAGTTGCCTAGAGGCAATTGGTGTCTTCTTACTCGCCTACTTTGTTTTGTATTGTCTTGGCCTAAAGACAGTAAAATCGCCAGGGTTTAATTAACACTCTCAGCAGTGTTAATTAATCTCTGTCCTGGAGGTCCTGGACTCCAGCAGAGTTTGGTGCATTCTTTGCTCTAGCACGCCTAATAAACCCGGTATTTACCTGCCGATTTTGAGCTTTTGAGTTGTCCTGGAATTCAGAAGACCACGTGATAAAACAATTGAGATACAAAAAAAAACTATAATAGTTAGTGAACTTAACGTTGGAGACAGAGTTCTACGACAGGCACGATTCTTCTTCTGCGACCCCTCGGCGTGATCGGCATGAAGGATCGCTGCGTCGCGTTGTCAGGTTTCGTGTCTGCATGTAAACAAAGTGAGAAATAATCGCTGAGATAATTTGGCTCGGTGGAACAGGTGATCAAGGAACTCGCGGAGAGACGGAGATAGAGACAGATTGAGGACTCGTTGTTTGCTCTGCGACATGAGTGAAGGATGCAGTAACGGCAGATGTTTGAGTCCTCGGACGAAGGGAGGTACTCAGAACACTTTTTAAACATGAAGCAGGGAGTGCAGGTTGGTATTTACCGCTGCCTCCCGTCGTGCACCTATTCTCCTCATCACAGGGGGTGGAGAGAGACACGGGACACCGAACAGCTTGTTCTGAACATCTGCACATGCCACACGCAGGGTCCCGCAAGTCTATAATAACCCATTACCTGCATCTTCATCAATAAACATACACATTTAAACGACAATTAGACCCCCTGCTTCACCTTTTGCATGTCTCATTCTGCCGTAGTCATCTTGTGTGTGATGTCTCCATCGCTGTGCTCATGGTCCAGAAATAAGTGCCCCCACATACACTCGGATATGCATTATGTCTCAGGACAGTAGCCGAATTGATGTTTCTCAACGGTCTCTTTTTGAGTCTCCAGATTGAAAATTCATTGAAAATTGAAAATCTGAGATCGCATAGCGTAGTCCTCATGCAAAACCAGGGAATATTTAGTACCTTGAATTCTGTATGGTGGACTGGGTTGAGATCCTCTACATGTGTCTCTTTATACTGGTTAGGACAAAAGGCCTGTTTTTATTTTGGGTAACTTAATGCAAAATGCATTATAAACAAAACCAGTATTCCTACGCTCTCTCGACTTTGCTCTGTTGTTAATATGGTACTTCCTTTTCAAATTATTTTCAAAAGTGTTTATCATATACACCTTCCCATGCAAAAGGTATATACTATGGGTACAGATGATGCACTTTTTAAACAGTGAGAATGCTGCTGGGGCTTTACTGACTTTTGTTTGGAAGGGTTGCCAATTGTATTAAAAACACTATTTTGAGGATGTAAATTGTACTAATCTGGAAAAACCTCATGCATTTTTAATACTGGTAGTCTCCGAGTTACGATGCTTCCACTTACGATTTTTTCGTTCTTGCGAATTTTTTTTTTTTTTTTTTACAATTATTCCAAACAAATATTTTTGCAACACTGCTAGAATGTGCACACATTTAATGCCTTGTGAGTTCAGTTGTTTGGGTGTTTAGTATTTTTCTGTTGTTTCAAAGCCCAAATTTAGCTCTCAGACACTGAAAACTCCACTCACTAACCGGTGCCTGTGCACTCGCTCATTGCCACATACATATATACTGAAAAGTTTACAGTATACTACCCCATAATGATCACCATTATTTAAGAATCCTGTATAGACTAGGCCATGTCTCCACTTACTATATTTAAGTTACGACGGTGTCGTTGTAATGCACCTTCATCGTAATTCTGCCTGTATATTCATATTTGTTTGTTTTGTTGCCATTCATTTACATTTGCATTTATGCCATTTGGCAGGTGCCCTTATAATAGATTGAATTTTTTTGCAGCCTCTATAAAAAAATACATTCTGGTACTGGTTTATTAGGACACAAACACCATCAGTCTGAAAATTCTGTTGCAGGGGGAAAAAACCCCATTCAGCAGCAAGTTTAGATACTGCTGGAAAAAGAAAGAAATCAGCGTTTAGACTGCTGGAGACTCGGCCGTTTGAACATGAAGTTTAAACATATTTCACCACCTTGATGCCAAATCTAATCTGAGCATGTCTTTCTTGTACCCTAAGAGATGGTGAGACCAGTCAAGCAGTAGTTGAGGACCAAAGGGAGCGTGGTGCAGTGTCGGGTGGGACAGTGCTGTGAAGCAGAGGAGCGCTGGTAAGTGGTGGGCTTTGTAGGCAAAGATCAGGGTTTTAATCTGATTTAGCAGCTACAGGACCCCGGTGGGAAGAGTGTAGTAATGGGGTGGTGTGGGGAAAACTTGGAGAGGTTGAAAACAACAAGTCATGCAACCGTGTTCTGTATCAGTTAATCCTGGACTTGAATGTATATGATTAGATTGAGTTCATATATTAATAAAATATGGGATGAAATTATAGGGGTGCATTCTCAACTCTGATCAGTCAAAAGGTGTAGTTTGTTCCAATATATTCCCATTTCTATAGCAGTCACTTACACCAGTACTTTTATTTGGGGTTTTTTTGCTCCCAGATTAGCTTCTTTTAATGTTTATAGCTGCTGTAATGTAAGCAACAACAGGAACTGACTTGTTTCATGGATGTTTTTCATGACAATAGATGTAACTATAAATGCATTTTAAAAATGTTGGGATTTAATGCTGTATCATTATCAATATACAGTCAAATTGTTGGCAGTAAAATTAAAATTGATTTATGAAGTAATAGACCACCTACAGCTCATCAATGAGTGTTTTATTTTTTACTAATACTGTAGAATCTTGATTTTGTTTTTTATAGTATGACTGCTCACCCTGCATGCTCATAATCTTCTCCTGTGGTGATCAGTGCAGCTGTCAGTGCTGGTCTCAAACAGCTCCAGGAGCAATTTTTGGTACAAAAATGACCCGAGTGCAACAAGTGAGACAGACAGATTAAAGCCTACAGCAGCGAGTTACACCTAAACCCCCTTTACTGTAAGAAATTGTCAGGATTCACATCGCTGCCGCTGTCTCCGATTATTTTTATTTATTTATTTTTACACCCATTTCTTCAAGTGCTACAAGATGAGCGCCCAAAGTGAAGTTGGCGTTTTGCGCCACACTTTTCATTTCGGTGCTGTTCTCCCAAAAAACGCAATCCTGGCCATGTCTCATGCACCTGTAACAGGAAATTGGTTTTCTATATGTCTAAAGAGCAGGTTATAGGCAAGAGATATGAGACCAGGGGGAGGAAAGAAAAGGCGTACGGTGGAAGCTTTAGTCCTTTCATTTCAGAGCAGCTCGGTCCAATTTCACAGCCTGAATGGATAAAAGAAAAGCGAAATGGATTGTGTAGATTGCAGTTTTGTTTTATTGGAATTGTGTGTGTGTGTGTGTGTGTGTGTGTGTGTGTCATTTTACAGCATCAGATTCATGCTAGAACAAAACCCCTTCCGCTCTTCGCCATGCCGGATTGCAAAACTCTGCATTGTCGTCAAATTCAGTTATTTCCTTGTACTTTTTAAAACCAAAGGTTGCTAACAAGATATAATAAAATGACATTTTATTCATCCATAGTGTAAAACCGATGCTGTTGGACTAAAATAAAGACAAGGCCGATAGTGAACTAGGGAGAAAACAATGTGGGTGGAATGCACAGAAGAGTGCAAATTAGCATACAGCAATACAGAAATATATATAGCTATAGATTTGAGTGTATTCTGTACGTAGTCAGCAATAATAAAGGCATTGTTTGCTGAGGGTTTGTGTATTTATCTATTTCTGTGTGTAATTCTGCTTTCATAAATATCTATACGTTTATATATCCAATATGATGCGTATAACGGAATTCATTAACCGGATTAAATATCGCTTGTGAATGTCTCTCAGCATATAACAAATAGAACAATTAGGGTGAGTTTTATAGGAGCATGTGCAGATGTTTTTTTTTTTTTGATGGATGTAACAGTCTGAGAAACATCTGCAAGGTGTTTTTTGGGAACAGCTGCCCTTGGTGTGTTTGTCAAACACCAACAGAGACGTCATGAATGAACTCGTCTTGAGAAAACAGGTTTGTGTGAATTCGGTTATTAGCGACTTATGGACTATATAGAAAAATCTGCTGTGTAAAATGGCGTATTCAGAGCAGCACTAAATGGAAAATCAAATCCAGATTTTGGGATTAATATGTAGAACTCTGCAAGACGTACCGAATGTAAATGTTTGATTTTATGCATGACCGTTTATACCGTCAAACATATCATTTTTAAAGACTGTATTCATGGTACACTGAACAAAATAGAATAATCGTGGCCTTTGGTTCAAACCTGTAGGATGCAGATCAAGTTGAAGTGTTGGTCTTTGGGCTTCGAGGACAATTAATTCGATTTTTAAGTCAGCAGCTCATCAGTAGTAATTTTTAAATACTGTATTATCAATCCAATTGCTGTTACTTCTGCTGATGTTTTTTAAGTAATTTTTGTCTCGATTGCAATAAATCAGTAATGACCATGCAATAAAATTCATACTTGGTTACTTTTTTTGTTTTTAATATTATTATTCTAGGAATGTTTATAGGACAGAGTGAAGTAATCTGATCAACTGATCTATCTATCTATCTATCTATCTATCTATCTATCTATCTATCTATCTATCTATCTATCTATCTATCTATCTATCTATCTATCTATCTATCTATCTATCTATTTTTGTGTTGTATTGCTGCTCAGAGCACAATGAAGTTAGTCTTACGTGATATCTCTTTAAATGCCCTATGCAAAAATATGCACACGGCGTAATTTTATTGGCCGGCAAAATACTTTCTGCTCGCTGATTGGCTGGATCTTGTTTCCGGGGCGCTCAGATCGCCCGGTGACGTTTTTCCCAGCCGCAGTGAGACGGACTGGGCGAGAATGGCTGCCGGTGGAGGTTAGATTCCCTGTATTATTATTTTGTTTTAAAATCACTCCAAAAGTATTGTTTCTAAAGGTTGTTTTTATATTGAAAACAAACATTTAGATGGCGCGCATTTTATTTCATTTGAACAGTGTGTTAGAGTTTAAAGGGACGTTGTTGTGATTGTGTAGTCTCCGAGAGGGGGGTTGGAGGGCGGGGGGGGGGACAGACCGGCGGCCGGCTAATGTAAGCTAGGTTAGCATAACTAGCCTGGATAAAACATGAATTGGACACGTCCGAAAAAATTATATTTAACTAAATATTTTAAACGAGCATATTTGCGGGGTGTCAGGGAATATTTTAGACATAAGTTTGAGAAATTTGGCTTTTAGTCTCGGGGTCCAGCTGTTCTCTGTGTAAGCCTTTTGTGGGATCAATGCTCTCATCCTGGGTTTAAACTGCTGTCTCGGTTCGAAACCAAAAACCGAGAATATATCGATTTGTCTCGACGTGTCAGTGTCCAATACTGATAGGACACCGATTGTTGGACGGTACTGGTCCATATTCCTGTAAAACGAGTTAATTCTAGCGTAGTTAGTCGGCCTGTTAGCCCTGTTAGCTACCACCTGCTGGTTATGTGGCTAATCTATAATGAGTTGTTAGCTAGCATGCCGGCGGTTCCTGCTTTGTGACTATGAGTCATGACCTGGAGCTACTGGTTTGTAAGGTTAAAAGAAAAAACAAAACAATCCAATGTACCAGTACTTTTCAAGATTGTTGTCGTTTTGGATAAAAAAAAATCCTTAAATGACTATTTTTCTATTCAGATCCAAGAAAACATCCTTTCAGAGAAAGTAAACATTACAGAACAATGGTGTTGGGCCATGACCTATACTGTTAGTACTACTATTACTTATAATAATAATACTTATAATAATAACTGTAGTTTTAAATGATCTAATATACCCCACATCATGTATATGTAAGTGTTTTTCAAAGAAATCCGAATTGCTTCAGATGCTGATATATAAAGGCTTTATAGGCAAACAGGCTTGGTTGCATTTTAAAAACCAGCTGAACGGGTTGTGAATAAACCATCACCCGATGACTGTAATCAAGCGTTATGTGTCCCTGATGCTGAGGCGGGGTTGGTGCTCGGACCGTTTAAATAAGAGCTGTGCAGATCTTCCCAGATGTGTTCTGGTCAGGTCTCTTCAAATCTTTGTCGGTATAGTGATGGATTTCTGCTTTTGTGGTTCATGTTGTCAAAACAGGCCTAGTATTTAATCCAACATCCATTGACCGTGTTCTTCTTTCCAGTTATGTATTGTAGAATGGTGCTCCTTCGTCGGCTGATCCAGTTCAAGTCGGTGAAATATAGTTATCGGTAGTGTTTTTTGCAGACGTCGGACACAAAACGATTGATGTATGTGCTCTGCTTCTTTTTTTTTTTTTTGTCGTTGCTGCAGACATTGGAAAGCTGTTACAAGTACAAAATGGGACTCCTGCAAGCACAAGCTATAACGGGGTAGACGCCCTGCACGCCTGCACCATTCTCCAGCAGCTCAAAGCCCTGTATGACGAAGCGCAGCTGACCGACATCGTTGTGGAGGTGGACAATGGCGAGACCTTCGCCTGTCACAGAAATGTGCTCGCTGCCATCAGTCCTTACTTCAGGTACAACACGCGGCATGAGGTTATAGAAATAATGGGCAAGCAAATATATTTAAAAAGCAGTCTTAATTAACAGAGAAAAAAAAAGAAACGTGTCTCAACTTAAACTCGCCCAGGATTAATTTAGCCACAGCTAATTATAAATTACTGCAGACATTTTAGTGTATTAACTAGGGGTTAGTAAGGACATACAAAGCGTACATTTATGTTCAGCGCGATTTATAAGCGCTATTCTAGTGCTGCTTGCTTTGAATTGGTAACGCTTGATTAAAAACTTCAATGAATATTAGTAAACGAAGGAAACCGACGCAGGTCTCCAATCACGTGGAATTGACCTCATCATAAATGAAACCAGTGCGCATATCTTTTCTTGCAGCTTGAGAACCGCTGACGCAAATAGTTAAATTAGACGTGAATAACGTCTCGCGTTTGCATTTGCGAGACTAATAAACTCTGTCGCATTTTTTTTCTCAAATGCAAACGCTGACTCTCTGACAGCCCTCATATTGTTGTTTATTCCCGTCTGTCACGTCAGATCAATGTTCACTAGCGGCCTTACGGAGAGCAGCCAGCGCGAAGTGCGCATCGTGGGCGTGGAGTCCGAGTCCATGAGCCTGGTGCTGGACTACGCCTACACGTCCCGAGTCGCCCTGTCCGAGCACAACGTTCAAGCTCTGTTTACGGCAGCGAGTCTCTTCCAGATCCCAGCCCTGCAAGACCAGTGCGCTCACTTCATGATCAGCCGGCTAGAGCCACAGAACTGCATCGGGGTGTTCATGTTTGCCGACGCGTACGGACACCGGGAGCTACGCGAACGTGCCCAGGACTACGTGCGCAGAAAGTTTCTGTGCGCCGTGGACGAACCCGAATTCCTGCAGCTGACCAAGGAGCAGCTGGTGGGAATTCTGGATAGTGACGACCTCAACGTGGAAAAGGAGGAGCACGTGTACGAGGGCATTGTGCGCTGGCTAGAGCACGACCCTGTGCGTCGGCATCCCTTTCTCGTCGACGTCTTCGCCAAGTGCATCCGGCTGCCGTTGTTAGACGAGGCTTTCGTGAGCCGCATCCCTGCCCCCTTTGCCCTGGCGCTGCCTATGGAGCCTACGGAAAAAAGCTGGGCTAACGGTGCCAACGGCTGCCCGCAACGCCTAGGCATGACGGCGTCCGAGATGGTGATCTGTTTTGACGCTGCGCACAAGCATTCTGCCAAAAAGCAGACGGTACCATGTCTGGACACAGCCACGGGCAAGGTTTACAAGCTGTGCAAACCGCCCAACGATTTACGTGAAGTCGGCATCCTGGTCACGCCCGAGAATGATATCTTCATCGCCGGAGGCTATCGGCCCGGAAGCAGCGAGACTTGCATAGACCATCGGGCAGAAAGCGACGTCTGGCAATACGAGCACGCCGGTAACCGCTGGCTGGCACGAGCGTCCATGCTGAGAGCGAGAATCGGATGTCGGCTGGTACACTGCTGTGGGAAGGTGTACGCCCTCGGAGGGCGCGTCTACGAGGGTGACGGGCGGAATGCTCTTAAATCTGTCGAATGCTACGATGCCAGGGATGATTGCTGGATCGCCGTTAGTCCAATGCCTGTTGCCATGGAGTTTCATAGTGCTGTGGAGTATAAGGATCGCATCTATGTGCTCCAAGGTGAGAATCAAATGTTTGTTAGTATTTCGCTCTGTTGTGTATTTTTCTATATAATTCTCTAGGAAAGAACATCCTGAGCAGACTGTTGGAGAAAAAGCCTGCCATAGCTTTAACCCTGCGATGTTCTATCCATCTTGTTGCCACAAACTAATCGCTCTTCATGAAAGTGGTCTACAAGAAGGATTTGATCGAAGCAGTGCTAGTTCGCTGATATTGTTTAGTTCGTTTTATCTCCCATTTTGGTGTCTTTGAACTCCGTGTGTAACTTTCCTCGCAAGGTTGACTATAAGGTTCTTCCCATAGGTTGCTGAAGATCAGCAAACTCAGGGTTATTTTCCCATTGAAGAACTAGTAATGTTGCTCCAACTCCTTTAGAGATCCATCCCTTTTTTTACACAACTTTGACTCATGAATCTTAGTGTAAAAGGTCTTTACCAGACTCGCATTTTCTCAGATGGCGTGAATATCTGCCCTCTTATTAGCAGCAGAACCGTTCAGCCGCCGATTTCCGCTTCTGATAGCTGTCCGATCCTAGTTAAAGGTAACCGACACGGGCGTGGTTGTCAGGTAGTCCCGTAATTACTCCGCTGTTGCGGGTCCCCAAGGCAGAAGAGCACTGTCTTGTTCTGTGTAACATTTGTTCACTTGTCTTTTTGATTTGTGCCGCTTTACACAATTCATATCTTCCTTTCTTTAGGTGAATACTTCTTCTGCTTTGACCCCCGTAAGGACTACTGGGGCCACTTAGCACCCATGAGCCTCCCCCGTAGTCAGGGACTGGCGGCGCTACACGAGAGCCAGATCTACTACATCGGCGGCGTGTGCCGCAACCACCAGCGCACTTTCACGGTGGAGGTGTTCGACCTCGAGCAGAACAGCTGGAGCCAGCGCCAGGACTTGCCCTTCGAGCAGGCCACCAGCCCCTACATCAAAGCAATGATGTTAGGAGGACACCTGCACCTGTTTGTCCGTGCCACCCAAGTCACGGTGGAGGAGCACGTGTTCCGCACTAGCCGCAAGAACTCTCTGTACCAGTACGACGAAGAGGAAGACAGCTGGAGCAAAGTCTACGAGACCCCAGAGCGCCTCTGGGACCTCGGACGCCATTTTGAATGCGTTGTTGCCAAACTGTACCCTCAGTGTCTCCAGAAAGTGCTTTGATTGCTGAAGAAAGTAGAAAGCAGGGATATTATTTTTGTTTGTTTGTTTGTTGTTTTCGTTTCAGGAAATGGGGGAGTCAGTAGTTCTGGTCCCCGAATATGGTGCTGTTCGAGTTCCCAGACGTGGGAGGAGGAAAGTCTTAAAGATGAGCGATATCCAGTGACCTCAGAGGAGTGCTTATCATTATGAAGACGGCAGTATTTTTAATCCGTAAGAGACAAGAAAAAAAAAAGTGTCTTTGCTGTTGCTTGTTTTACAGTTAAAACAAACAGATTCTAAGTGCAATTAATCACATTATTTGTGTCTTGAGCCATTTTCTTTATCGCTTTAGGCTTTAGGTGAGGTTGTGGTGAGTGGAACGCAGAAATAGGTGTTTCCTATTTAGAAAGTGTGTCAAAAATGACAATAAATAAATACAAATATATAACTATATATATATATATATATATATATATATATATAAATAAATATAAAATATTTTCTCATACGGGTCTGGTGGGATGAGGTGCCCATCTTTAGGTAGCTAGAATATTGAGTAATGATCTAGTCGTCATTTTTTCTCTCTCTCTTTAAAAATCGTTTAAAGCAACTACAGAGAACTGCTCTCTTGGTTTGGTCTTGAGTCTTTTTGTAATCATTAATATAGATTAGGTGTGAGTGGATAATTATTTTTCCTTTTTTTTTGTTGTCGATTGCCTTTAAACATGCTTATTGTCTTTTTTTTTTTTTTTTGCTTTTTAGTTAGTTGTGGATTTTTTTTTCTCCTCCGCATACATCTCAGTTGCACCCTCATGAATCTATTTTCAACATTGAACCCCTTTGGCATTTCTCAGTGCCTCCAGCTCTGGAGAAACCACGGTTTCAGTTTGGTGCTTCCTATACATTAACACAACTGTGCTGATGCTCAAGTCTTTTTTTGTATGAGTTGTGTTAAAGAAGGCGGGCGACGACACTGATGCTGTGGATTTATAGTCTGAAAAACCTGCTTGTAAACTCGCACTATCCAGCTATACTTTGCATTTGTCGAACCCCTCCCCCCTCCCACATTCATACCAGCGGCATTTTTAGCGAGGATACAATGTTATACCCGGTCTCCATATTGGAGTGGATCAGTAATCAGTGTCGAACTAGCTCAGTTTAAGAGAAGCATTCTCAACTCCAGTGCTGAGCGTGCATCCTCATTTTTACATGCATTAAGTAAAAAAAAAAACGGGACGACCTTCTTTTCAATACACTTTTTAATGCCATTGGGAGAGGATTAAGTTGGGGGGCTGGGGGTAATTAAGCATTCACACAATCATTATTGCAATTTGAAACAGAAATGCTGTCGAATTCTGGATTTTATTCATTGTTTAGGGAGAACGTCCCTCTGTCATTTGTAAAATTTTAAGGAATAAATATTTCTCGGTGCTGCTGTGTCTTTGACAATCCTGTACAGAAGTACCTTTTTTTTTTTTTTACACAGCCACTGGGTTGAAGTCTTTCTGTAGCTGGATATGTCTGAGCATTATTGCTTTTTTTTGGTTTTGTTGATTGTATGTTCTGTTGGTCCCTGCAGCATGCTGATCTTGCACTACATTTGTGCTCAGTTTCAATCTTAAGTTCCATTACTACATCTCTCACACACACACACACACACACACACGCGCACCCATGCAGCAAAGCTATTTCAGAACACCGATCCTTCATTTTCAAATTAAGTGAGCACTCGGCTCCTGGTTAGATCCTGTGAGGATGCGATAACGTGGCCCACACACGTGTAGGATCCGCGCTATAAGCGAACGTGCCGTATTTCCTGGAGTGTTTTTTTTTGTCTGGGGTCCTCGAATTTTGATAGAGGCATGGAAGCTGGACGAGTTTAGCTGTGACTCCGGTGCAATAAGTTGCCTTTGTCAGGACTTTCTAAACCAAGCTCAGTAGCATGAGAACCAGAACTGGATCATTCTCAGGATTAATTACTGATTTATACCCAGTACTGTATTGACTATGGTTTGATATTCATGTATAATACTGTAACATACATTGCTGTACTTGCACAGAATTATTTTTTTTTTAAATACAGGATTTTTAACTTTTCTTTTCAACTTGAATAACGTGTGGATTATTATTATTTTTTTGTGTTGCTAATGCGTGCTCGTTTTCTTTTAACTGTGTGGTTGTTTTTTGTTTTAATACATGTTCCCTTTGTGATGACATCACCTTAACTTCACACCAGACATTATAGACACTAACTGTAACAGCAGTACTAGTCTAAAATCTCCGAAACACCAGTCAACGTGGCAGTATAAAGAAAACATACATAGACTTTAAGCTACACTTTTCTTGTTACCTGCTGCAACTTTAAAAGCCAATCAACCTCTTTCTCTCTGTATACACAGCTACACATTGTCAATTTAATTTTTTTTGTGCTTATTTTGTGTTTGCCTGGTTGTATGTATGATAAGAGAGTTTGTTAAATATACTTTGATCTCTACTGTGAAATTCACATTGCACATAATTTGAAAATAAAATAGTTAAAAATAGAACTCAATGTATGAATGCCAATTCTGTTCTAACAGTTCATGAAACTTAAGTGAAGGACATAACAGGTGCCATTGTAATAACATTGTAGTAAGTCACCAAAAAATGAATTCATATTTTTTTGACATAGTAAAAACAATGTAATAAGTCCCAAAAAACAAATTCCGATTTTCTTCGACATAATAACATTGTAATAACAAAGTCCCAAAAAGAAATTCAGACTTTTTGACATAGTAATAACAATGTAATAACGTTGTAATGACATTGTAATAACAAAGTAATAACACTGTAATAAGTCCCAAAAAATAAATTCAGACTTTTTTGAAATAGTAATAACAATGTCATAACATTGTAATGACATTGTAATTACAAGTCCCAAAAAATAAATTCAGCTTTTTTTTTACATAGTAATAACAATGTAATAACGTTGTAATAACATTGTAATAACATTGTAATAACAAGTCCCAAAAAATAGTCAGATTTTTTCAACCTAGTAATAACAATGTAATAACATTGTAATAACATAACATTGTAATAACACGTCCCAAAAACAAGTTCAGATTTTTTCGACATAATAATATTGTAATAACATTGTAATAACAATGTAATAACATTGTAATAAGTCCCACAAAATAAATTTCGATTTTTTGACACAGTAATAACAATGTAATAACATTGTAATAACAATGTAATAACAATGTAATAACAAGTCCCAAAAAATAGTCAGATTTTTTCAACCTAGTAATAACAATGTAATAACATTGTAATAACAATGTAATAACAAGTGGCAAAAAATAAATTCAGTTTTTTTCGACATAGTAATAACAATGTAATAATAATGTAATAACATTGTAATAACAAGTCCCACAAAATAAATTTCGATTTTTCGACACAGTAATAACAATGTAATAACATTGTAATAACAAGTGCCAAAAAATAAATTCAGATTTTTTCGACATAGTAATAACAATGTAATAACATTGTAATAACAAGTGCCAAAAAATAAATTCAGATTTTTTCGACATAGTAATAACAATGTAATAACATTGTAATAACAATGTAATAACATTGTAATAACAATTTAATAACATTGTAATAACAAGTCCCAAAAAATAGTCAGATTTTTTTCAACCTAGTAATAACAATGTAATAACACTGTAATAACAATGTAATAACGTAATAACATTAATAACAAGTCCCAAAAACAAGTTCAGATTTTTTCGACATAACATTGTAATAACATTGTAATAACAATGTAATAACATTGTAATAACAAGTCCCAAAAACAAGTTCAGATTTTTCAACATAATAATAACATTGTAATAACATTGTAATAACAATGTAATAACATTGTAATAACAAGTCCCACAAAATAAATTTCGATTTTTCAACACAGTAATAACAATGTAATAACAATGTAATAACATTGTAATAACAATGTAATAACATTGTAAACAAGTCCCAAAAAATAAATTCAGATTTTTTCGACATAGTAATAACAATGTAATAACAACGTAATAACATTGTAATAACAAGTCCCAAAAATAAATTCAGATTTTTTTCGACAATTATAATAATAATAACAATGTAATAACAATGTAATAACATTGTAATAAGAAGTGGCAAAAAATTAATTCCAATTTTTTTCCCGACATACTAATAACAATGTAATAACATTGTAATAACAACGCAATAACATTGTAATAACAAGTCCCAAAAAACAAGTTTAGATTTTTTTCGACATAGTAATAACAATGTAATAACAAGTCCCACAAAATAAATTCCCATTTTTGACATAGTAATAACAATGTAATAAAATTGTAAAAACATTGTAATAACAATGTAATAACACTGTAATAACAAGTCCCAAAAATACATTCAGATTTTTTTCCGACATAGTAATAACAATGTAATAACATTGCAATAACAATGTAATAATTTTTAAAAAACAAGGTCCGCTTTTTGTGACATTGTAATAACATTATAATAACAAATCCCCAAAAACATTTTTTACAATGTAATAACTGTATTAATAACAATGTAATAACGTAATAATTACCAAAATTAAGGCCGGCTTTTTTGTGATATTGTAATAACAAACAAGTACCATAGCAATAACATTGTAATAATAGTGTAATTAACGGTAATATTGTAATAAGTGCCCAAAATAAAGGCTGCTTTTTTTGTGAAGTTGTAATGTGCTAAACATTTTATATTATAGTAAAAACAAGTCACAAAAACAAGGCCTGCTTTGTAATTAACAAAGTAATAACATTGTAATAATGTAATAAGTCCCAAAAATAAGGCCTGCTTTTTTTGACATAGTAATAATAATGTAATAACATGTAATAACAATGCCCCAAAAATAAGGTCTGCTTTATTGACATTGTAATAACATTGTAATAACAAGTCCCAAAAAATAAATTCGGATTTTTTCGACATAGTAATAACAATGTAATAACATTGTAATAACAAGTGCCAAAAAATAAATTCAGATTTTTTCGACATAGTAATAATAATGTAATAACAATGTAATAACATTGTAATAACAAGTGCCAAAAATAAATTCAGATTTTTTCGACATAGTAATAACAATGTCATAACATTGTAATAACATTGTAATAACAATGTAATAACATTGTAATAACAATGTAATAACATTGTAATAACAAGTCCCAAAAAATAGTCAGATTTTTTTCAACCTAGTAATAACAATGTAATAACGTAATAACATTGTAATAACAAGTCCCAAAAACAAGTTCAGATTTTTTCGACATAATAACATTGTAATAACATTGTAATAACAATGTAATAACATTGTAATAACAAGTCCCAAAAACAAGTTCAGATTTTTCAACATAATAATAACATTGTAATAACATTGTAATAACAATGTAATAACATTGTAATAACAAGTCCCACAAAATAAATTTCGATTTTTCAACACAGTAATAACAATGTAATAACAATGTAATAACATTGTAATAACAATGTAATAACATTGTAAACAAGTCCCAAAAAATAAATTCAGATTTTTTCGACATAGTAATAACAATGTAATAACAACGTAATAACATTGTAATAACAAGTCCCAAAAATAAATTCAGATTTTTTTCGACATAGTAATAACAATGTAATAACAACGCAATAACATTGTAATAACATTGTAATAAGAAGTGGCAAAAATTAATTCCAATTTTTTCCCGACATACTAATAACAATGTAATAACATTGTAATAACAACGCAATAACATTGTAATAACAAGTCCCAAAAAAACAAGTTTAGATTTTTTTCGACATAGTAATAACAATGTAATAACATTGTAATAACAAGGCCCACAAAATAAATTCCCATTTTTGACATAGTAATAACAATGTAATAAAATTGTAAAAACATTGTAATAACAATGTAATAACACTGTAATAACAAGTCCCAAAAATACATTCAGATTTTTTTTTCGACATAGTAATAACAATGTAATAACATTGCAATAACAATGTAATAATTTTTTAAAAACAAGGTCCGCTTTTTGTGACATTGTAATAACATTGTAATAACAAATCCCCAAAAACTTTTTTTACAATGTAATAACTGTATTAATAACAATGTAATAACGTAATAATTACCAAAATTAAGGCCGGCTTTTTTGTGATATTGTAATAACAAACAAGTACCATAGCAATAACATTGTAATAATAGTGTAATTAACGGTAATATTGTAATAAGTGCCCAAAATAAAGGCTGCTTTTTTTGTGAAGTTGTAATGTGCTAAACATTTTATATTATAGTAAAAACAAGTCACAAAAACAAGGCCTGCTTTGTAATTAACAAAGTAATAACATTGTAATAATGTAATAAGTCCCCAAAAATAAGGCCTGCTTTTTTTTTGACATACTAATGTAATTATGTAATAACAATGCCCCAAAAATAAGGTCTGCTTTATTGACATTGTAATAACATTTTAATAACAAGTCGCAAAAATAAGGTATTTTTTTAAATTGTAATAACATTGTAATACAATAATAACATTGTCCTAAAAACAGACCTGCTTTTCGGTGATGTAATAATGTAATAACAATGTAATAAGTCCCCCAAAATTAAACCTGATTTTACTGCTATTACACAATAGCTGTTCTAGGGTATACATCAGGTTTACATAAGGTATATATTTTTCTGCTATACCAATGTTCTAAGGTATACTAGTGTTCTGATCTATAGCAAAATACTAAGTAGGAGTGTCCTCGACTAAGGTCAAGTCTTAAGTAGTCGCCTGATACTCGAAATGTATGCACGCTTGTGTTTGTGTGAGAGATGTGTTTCAGTTGGGGGTGGAGGTGTCCTGGGAGCAAACGTCCAAGATGCTCCGGTTTCAGTCACGTGAAAAAAGTCAAAGGGACACTACCTTCCTTACAGTGAAACTGCTACAGGGTGGGTGAATTTATTCATGCAGGTTTTCACATTTTTATTTGCAGCATTATCCTAATGGGCTGTATATCAAGAGAGAAAACTGTTTCATAAAAAAATACCATGTGAAATCAAAAATTGCGAACCCCATATAACCAAAATGGCATGATCCTCGTTTCAGAACACCTCTGCAATGATTCGGCCATGAGATTGGTAGTTCCGGTTCTATCTATCAAAGCATCACATCTTTGGCTATTTGGGGTCACTGATCTGCACAGAAAAAATAGCTTGCATTCTGCAGTGTTTTTTAATTTTTCAAAGTGATCACTTCCACTTGGTCCAATTTTTTTTTCTGTTAATAAATGAACTTTCACTAATATGCATACTATTTATTTAATATGTACTGTATATTAGAATTAGAAAAGTTCCATTGATTACCAGTGTCCCAAATTATACCAATGTTATAACATTGGCACACCAAAAAATATTGCTGTGTGTTCTAATAATAACCCTAACCCTAACCCTATACCAAGTATTATTGTTTATCAAGGTATACCAACGTTCTAATGTAAGCCAATTCCTTGCAGATGAATATTATGTAGACTAATGTATCAATAATATATTTGGAAATTATCAGGTCAGTTTAACAAAGTGGAAACAGTTACTTTTGGTCAATATTAGATAAACAGGAAGCTCTTCTTGTGCTGCATGTTGTATTGGATATCTAGGCACTGCGTAATCTCTCTTTAGATAATTAAATGGAAAATATATTAGCTATAGTTTTAAATGTAGTTGTAAATCTGTTTTTTGTTTTTTTGTGAGACTGGAATGAAGTAAAGTGTTACCTGATCATATGTCGCTAATGAAGTGGATGTTGTCCATTTTAATGCCAACGTTTATCAACATGTTAATCACGGGGGATAACCCGACTGTCACATGCTATTGAGTAGCACTGTCAAGCACTGATTGACTTAGCAGAAGGTACGAAGGTCAACATCTAGAGGAACCTCCCGGCCCTCATCTTTAACCTTTCTCTCGTCCCTTCTCTTCACTCTCACTTGCTTCTCTTCCCTTCCCGAATGCTCATGGCCTCAGCTTTAGGCTCCAAGACTCCAGATGGAGGCTGGGGCTGGGTGGTGGTGTTCGGTGCCTTTGTCTCCATCGGCTTCTCCTACGCTTTCCCCAAAGCCTTGACCATGTACTTCAAGGAGATCCAGCGCCACTTTGGAGTGTCCTACAGTCAGATCGCCTGGGTTTCCTCCATCATGCTGGCTGTGATGTATGCAGGAGGTGAGACTCTTCAATCTTTTATAAGCAGTGCAGGGTTTTTCTCCAGCTGGTCTGTGAATACTAATGTGTTTTAAACTTTCCTGCTTTGGAAGAGCTAATTGCTCAGTTGCTGTGAGATCATGGGCTAGATTAGTATTCAGCATAAGTCTAGAGTACTTCATTTGTAGAACATAAGTATAAGCCAAACTATAAAGTTTGCTTGATGACAAGTCAGCAGATTTGGGTAGACCAAAAATTATGAATGTTGCTGATCTGTGGTATGGGTTCCTCAAGGGTTCTTTGGGTGCTTGAGCATTCTCAGCTCTCTAAAAGACGTTTGTACTTGAAATCCATGTCAGATTGGGGAACGCTTGTTATTGTTAAAACATTGTTCCTCAGGGCTTTTGGCGCTCATGTCATGATAGAAATGTTGTAATCAAGGCAGGACTCATCTTACTTTTCTGGAACATCTTTCCATTAAAGTAAGTGTACTTACCTCTCTTTGTACTTACTTTCTTAGGTCTCTGTTTACTTACTTTTTTGTTTTACTGCATCTTGAACAAACAAATCAAATTCTACATATGATGGACATATACATTTTAAGACACGCTGTTACAGGTAAAGAATGTGTGTGATGTGGGTACTTCCTTCAGTACAAATTAATTTTTCTATCAATATCGCAGTGTTTTATTTCTCTTATCACAAAACCTTAGTGTGAAAGTGTGAAACATTTTTATCCCATTATGGTTACATTTACTGTTGTCTAATTTTCATAAAACTTATTTTATGTGAAACTGTATACAGTATGTAGCACATGTCGCTGATAGTGTCGCTGTGAAAAAACTAATCAACACCTTCTTGACAAAGATGACTGGCCAGAAACAATGCAGCAACAAGAAAAGCTAATGTAGGGGGTTATAAAGGGAAAACGTTTTTTGGGGTCATGGACTGATTGGATTATCATCAAATTAGCATCGATAGTTTGGGTCTACTATTGTACTGCCTTAAACATGAAGCAAGTCTTTTGGAAGCAGAATTTATTGATTTTTTTGTTTATTTAACAAGCTTCTTGGTCACTGACATAACTGCTAGAAATAACTTATTTACTCAAATGATAGATAGATAGATAGATAGATAGATAGATAGATAGATAGATAGATAGATAGATAGACAGACAGACAGACAGACAGACAGACAGACAGACAGACAGACGCTTTATGTTCCATGAATGCAATTTTAGTAAATAATATGCCTCAACACAGACAAAACACTATTTTATGTACAGTTGAAGAGAAGGTTGTTTGACAGGCTTTATTTAATTATTTACTGATTTATTTGTTTGTGTTTGTTCATTAATTGATTAATTTAATTTTGATAAAATTTATTTATTAAGCTTCTTAGTCATGAAAAATAAATAACTGCTAAAAATAGCTTTTTACTTTCAGCATATTTATGAGTTACGGACAGACAGACAGATAGACAGACAGACTGTTTATTTATTGGCTAAAGGGGGCCCTGGTCCATTCTTTTTTTATATCGGCACAATATAAAAATCGTCCCAAGAAAGCAAGATAAAGGCAGCAAAGCGCTATAAGGTTTTAGAGAAGCATCATCATTAACAGAGCGAGAGAGAGAGATACAGAGTTCCCCTGTGTACTGATGGCGGCATTGGCCTTCATCATAACGCCCTTGGCTTCTTTCCCAATGTCACCCCGCACATGGCGGAAGAACGACAGCAGAAATTCATCACACACGGACACCACTGCATTTTTCCCCTTCAGCGTCGCTCCCTGTGGGAACATAACGCGCGATGTGTGATGACCCCCATCTTCCTCAGGTGACTGGGATTTTAGAAGATATTGAAACCCCTCCTGAGGAAATGTCACCTCTCGAACGAGCAGCCAATCCACGAGTTACGCTAATCCTCTCTGCTCTTCTGCTGCTCATGTTCAGCAGGTTTGTGTAAACACCAACTAGAGTGTGAGTCCACTACATGAAGGTGTAAAGACAAAAGAGTTCCTTTAAGGGTTCTGTGAAACAGTGAGGAGTCAAAGGTTCTTAATGAAGTTAAAGACAAACAGAAGATTGTGAATTTTATGATCGGGATATCTAAATAAATGCGCTTTTTTATTTGTCTATGAAAATGGTATATAGAGCGAGTGCAAAACTTTGCACACCCTTACCACAAAATATACAGCTTTTTTTTCACAATAAGAATTCATAGCAATGAGACGAGGCACCTCTGTTTCTCAGGGTTCCTTCATCATTACAAATGAAAGATCAGATCGTTAATGAATAAGTAATGAATCAAATCTGACTTTTTACTATTCACATAGACAAAATGGAGGGAATTTAAATTATTCTCGCATATAATGGCTTTTTGTGATGTTTCAACATTTTGTGAAGTCTTATTTAAAAAAAGAATAATAATTATATATATATACTTTATTCTCCTCTTTTCCTGTTTTCCTATCTTACTTTATTCACGTGCTTGCTGTGCTGATTAGCACTTTTGCGGTGCTCATGAAAGCAGATCTGGCCTACATAATTTACAGCCTAACCACATAATCATAAAAGTTTTACAAGGTTGTAAGCAGCCAAAATGAAGGATAACGACAGGCCATTAGCGTCTCTGAAGCTGAAATAAATCATC
Source organism: Silurus meridionalis (assembly GCF_014805685.1). NCBI lineage: Eukaryota > Metazoa > Chordata > Actinopteri > Siluriformes > Siluridae > Silurus > Silurus meridionalis. The sequence goes on from NC_060902.1 coordinate 15,998,487, forward strand.
CTTTCAGAGCACAGATCTTGGCGTCTGATGGCCGGCTTGTTGATTGCGGAAAAAACACTTCCTTTACACGCTGCATCATGGGATCAGACAAACACACAAACCACCCCTAATGATGGTGTGATGAACCTTTTCTAGTTTGTCTCCATTGTGGATGTGTAGATTGCTTCAGTGTAAGAACGAGTCACCTTTAATTGATTTATGCTGATCCACCGTTTTTGTCCAATTCTTTTTCTTAAAATATTAAACCAAAAAAAAAGTTTAAAGTTTCCCGATTAATCTATCGCAAAAATTCCTACACTTTTATAATAAATTTGAATCTTATGTCAAAATCTACAATTTGTATTAGACAGTTGATGAATTCATTCAAAATTTCCATAACCAAGTTTATTTTAAAATATTTATATTGCAAACACTGCCGATGGGTGTGAGAAGTATAATCAAAGGTGCGCTCACCCCAAATATGGTCTATTTACTCTTAAATCATCTGGCAAACACTATAAAAGCCTTTATTGTCACAAATCAATACATACTCAAGAGAGAACCTGAAAATAAGAGTCTCATTTTATAATCTTAAAAAAAAGCATTGTGATTTATATTTCATTGTTTAATTGCAAATAAAAATACAAATGAATGCAGCGTATACGGACCCCTTCATCCTCTCATAAACTTTTCCTTATTATTTAAAATTTCATGTTAACATTACATCCATCCTGCTTCATCAAATTTTCGTTCATACTGAGCTGAAGGTTTATCGGATTTTTACCAATTTGTTCATCTTTTTTATCGCTTTGAAGTTTAAATAAAAAATTAGCATCTTTATTATTATTTTTTTCATTTTTATTATTATTTTTATTATTTTACCTTTCCTAATTCCCATTAGCATAATCTCATACGAAGGCACTGATTTTAAAGTGAACATTTTATTTTAGCAATGAACAAGATTTATTTGAATATTAAGTTAAAACTAATTTAATTATTAAGTTCAAACGAAACTCGTGATTTTACTCTTTCATTCTAAGGATTATCTTGAGATATATATATCTTGATCCTAATCTTTTCTTAATCTCAATATATACACAAGTTAAAAGCATTAGATAAAAGTTAAGTGTTATTTCCTGAATTACATTTCATTTGTTCACCACAAATTTCCCTGATTATACACTTTATAGACAAAATCAGCCATATGTGGTTCTTCCACAAACCATCTCATGAACATATGCTTTACATGGGCTGTGGAAGATTTCGAGTGGCCTGCTATGGAGCTCAGACCTCAACCATATCATACACCTTTGAATTACAACATCCAATGGAACATCTTCCCACAAAAGTGGACAGAATTATTATTATAACTGATTTTCCAAAAGCACATACTAATCTTCTGGTCAAACTTTGTTTATGTTGTGTATCAAAGGCTGTGTTCTGAAGTTGAGTTTTTTTTTACTCTTTCATTTACTGTTTTCTTTTGATGGTTTCTCAACTCCCAACAAAGCTCCCAGTTCTATCCCAACCACACTCAATTATTTCTGTAAGGTTCTTCCCAGCAACCCCTCCCCCCACCCCCATCCTGTTATTATTGCAGAAGACTTCACTGACCTTCTGAATCAAACCCAGAATAGCATACAGATTGCTTCTTTATAGCTACCTTGTGCGCTCCACGGTCCCTCTCTTTTCAGGAATCTCTTTTTAGTAATGGTTTGGGTGCTTTTTTTGTCCACGGCTTTTAATTTTCTCCAGAAAAGACAAACTGACTTGCTGATTGATGTGTATAATTTAGTTGATCATTTTCTTCCTCTGCAGTTGTTTTACATCGAGATCAAAGCAATATGAAACGTGACTGTAATCTAATAGGAGTCATCAAAAGTGTTTGCTCCTAAACTCTGAGACGAGACGAGGTGAGACGAGACGAAATGAAATGAGTGGCGATGCAGTTTCCTGTCATGTCTGTCACAGATCTTGGGCTTAATGCTGCTAAACAAAGTTCTAGTTTTCATCAAAATATGCAAAACAGAATGCAAATAAGACCCGGTCTTCTGTCTTTTCTCCTTTCTTCTTCTTTTTTTTATTTATTTATTATTATTATTATTATTTCTTAACCATTTCATTGCATTCTCTATATGATGAATCACTACAGTGTTTGATATTAGTGTTGCATTATATGGGGGACTATATGTTCATTCCCGATATGTTCATGATTTGATAAATCATTTTGGTCGACCTAAGTTACATAAATTAAAGAATTTGTGTGCCAAATTTAGTAAGAAGGAGAACCAAAAATGTCAACCCTGCTGATGAACAACAATTTGATAGACTTTTGAATTAAATGCAAAGCCATTGTGTACATTATCTAAGCTGTACTTTTGTCTTAAAGCTTTTCAGTAAATAAATACAAAAAAAATTGATATATTATATATACTGCTTTTCTCTACTCGTTCTTTAACTTTTTTTTAATATAAATCGTCCAAATGAAAAATACACCATGTACAATATATGATAAGGCATAACGATCATTGACATAAAACTCACAGAAATTGTGATTATAATAGAGTTAACTTGAGTCTTACCTGTATTTATTTACCCCATTTGTGTGTGTGTATATCCAGGTCCGGTGAGCAGTGTGTTGGTGAACCGTTACGGTAGCAGGCCCGTTGTGATCACAGGAGGCCTCATGTGCAGCGTTTCCATGGTGGCGGCTTCCTTCAGCAGCACCATCACGCATTTGTACATATGTGTCGGGATCGTCGGAGGTACTGAAACCAGCTCTCTTTCCTGTGTGATGAAAGGCAACCTTCAATTATTTTTCCCTACAATTGTAGAAGGCGGGAGATTATACTTATACTCTCTATGTAGATATAAGTTGCACTTTTTATCTATTTATAGTTACATTTAAAGTAATGCAACATCAGTGAGTTAGGGTGTTATCACGTATCATCTCTTTTTAAATCAAGAAATCCAAGAAAGCACAAATCCTTCATCCCCGAGGATGTTTCTGTGTCGGAAGTTCTTTTCTGCGTTGCTCATTTGCGATAAATGTTTAGATATACAGTTATCATTTAATCGTCCACTGTTAAAAGCGCTAACTTGAACTGAAATCTGAATCACAAATCACTGAGACGCCTTACTAATTGCTAAAGTATTTAGTAGGCGTCTCTATAAAAAAAAATACAAAATGACCTGGTAATCTGTTTTACATCATGCATCTGATATACAAGTCCATAAAATTCATCATTTGAACAGAGACAATAGCGTATAAGATCGACCGCATGACCAGCAGCCTGTGTTGTGCAGCTAAACTACTCTCAGGCCTTATATATTTATATTAATACAATTTGCATTAGTATGGTAATAAAGGTGTTTAACTACTTCTGACCAATCAGATTCGAGCATGTGATATTACTGTGGTATAATGAAAAGTACATGTCATCAGCACTCTAGCACATCTGTCTTTCTAGGTAGGTTCTTGTCCTATTTATGTCATCTCAAGGTGTTTTCCTTGATATTGCTGCATCTGGCTTTCCAGGATTTATGTACAGCTGCTATATGACAATTTATAGCAAGTCAATCTGAATTTAAAAGATGTTACAGAAACCCCTTGCCCCTAATTCCCCTCCCCCAAGCTGAGACCCGCGGTGGCTCGGTCACCAGCAAATCTCTCCATTAGGACTTTGTCCATCTGAGTTGAGCTCTCTAGAGTATGTGTAATTGGAGTGTGTATAGGGAGGACCAGAGTTCCACTTGTTTATCACTCTTCTGCCCTGTAGGTCTGGAATTTGCTCTCGGGTTTCACTCTCGGGTCACGCCTCTTGGAAAAGCTGTCGCTCTGTGGACCTTTTGCTTGTTCACCAATTCTTTGTTCTGGTTCATGATGTCTCACTTTCTTTGTGACCACAAGCTATGGTTTTTTTTCCCCCTCCTCATAGTCTTTCTTTGTGTCTTTTACATAAAACCTTCTGATTATCTGTCTATTGTTCTCTCAGTCTCTCTCTCTCTCTCTATGGGTGTAATTAAGTGTCCTGGCTTGCCTGGTTACGCAGAGCGCTGCCCAGTGAGCCTCATTACCCAGCGTCGGCCTGCCATGGAGAATTTATGTGTGGACTGAGTGGCCACGGAAGTCCTACCGAGACTCCCGATGACCCTCTTGTTTTTTTTTTTGTATTATTATTTCAAGAGTCCACACTCAAATGGACCAAATTCAAAGTCTTTATTAAAAATGACCATGATGACTTGATTAGCTCAGGACGCATATTTGTTTTTTTTTTTTTAGTCGAGGCCAAACGCTAGGGTGTTCCAGGTCTGGTGAATTTGTCCTGATCATTCATCACCATGACAACTGAGAAGTACACAGAGATATTTGCTGGAAAATTTTGCACATTCTCTAAAGGACTGAAATTGTCTGAATGGCCATACAGCAGGAAAGATATGACCGTGTAAAACAAAATTTATAAGTGCAACAAATGATAATTACACACTGTGCTGACCTCAGAGACTCTTTATGCAAATTACACGTTTGCGACCATTGGATTTACAAAAAAATAACACCAAGATGGAAAAACATTGTCTTGTAAAGTCCATGTTGTTCAAATGTCCATGTTACAGTTATACTCGAAGGCACAACAATGGAAATCTTTTCCATGAACAACTGCAATATTTGAAAGCCTCGCTTTGAAATGTTGTTCTTGAACAAGAAGAGACCAACAGAGACTTCGATAAGAATAATAATAAGAATCACTGGCTCTACCTTCTCATTTGTAGGAAAAATTAATATTTGCCAACCCCAAATACCGTTAACCAACCCACAGTGCACTGATCTGTTTGTTCATTATCGAACTAAAACATAACTTCGCGATCCTCATCAAATCTCTAAACATAAAAAGGTAATTAAATCCGAATAGTAAAAAGTCTCAAGGAATTTTTTTATGATTAGATCTACAAAAAGTAACTATATCGCGAAGGCGCATGAAGTCTTCGTTCAGCGGATTTCTGAGAATACTGCGAATCTATCAATCCCACCTTCTCAGTGCACGGTCCTGTTCATGAATAAGGTGCTCGTTTAGAGAATGAGACAGCATTAAAATTGGATTTCGTTGGGTAAAGAGAGTCTAATTTATTACCATTTACCTCACAGATTCATTTGAGAAATTATTTCAGGTTCCGTTAATGGGTTTTTAGTCGGCAACGTGAAATGAGATGGAACTCTAATGCGAAGTGAGCAGGATTGCGCGTAATTCAATCATGAGTGAGAGGGGTGATTGGGAACGGCCGTTGCGGCTCTGAAAATGGAGCTTGTGTTAACTTTCATCTTCATTTTCACAGGTCTTGGACTTTCTTTCAACCTCCAGCCATCCCTGACTATTATCGGGAAGTACTTCCAGGTCAGGAGACCCATCGCCAATGGCCTAGCCATGGCAGGAAGTCCGGTTTTCCTCTGTACACTGGCACCACTCAATCAGTTCCTGTTTGAACGATTTGGTTGGAGGGGAAGCTTCTTTATTCTCGGGGCCATGTTGCTAAATTGCTGCGTGGCCGGATCACTAATGAGACCTCTGAACGACGGTAGGGCTGATGGTTATCTTGCTGAATTTACACTGAGATTTTTTGGTATTATGTATTTGTGCTGGTTTTTAGTTTAACAAATCTGCTTCATGGTCATCACCAAGAGCCAACCAATGTTAAGTTAATTCCTTAGTTTCTCGCTGTAACCAATCAAGTCCTGTCAGGGTTTAAACCGTATACAGGGCAAAACCAAAAGTAGATGTTCCATGGTATTAGAAAGTGGTTTTGTATTGGTAATTCGCACTTTTCCTCAATTAATATCTCCTCGGCAGGTGGCATTCCAAGACCCGAGACAAACGGAACAGCGAAGCCTTGTGAAAACAGGACCCAGGTGCCAAACAAAGCAAAGAAAAACTGCTTTCATAGCGTCACCTGCTTCATGGACCTGTCTCTCTTCCGGCACCGTGGTTTCATCATCTACCTGATAGGAAACATGCTAATGTTTTTTGGCTTTTTTGCCCCGATGATTTTTCTGGCACCGTATGCCAAGCACCGTGGCATGGACGAGTACTCTGCTGCCAGCTTGCTCTCTGCACTGGCACTTGTGGACATGTTTGCTCGGCCAGGCACAGGTTTGCTCGCCAACACCGCTCGAGTAAGGCCCAGGATCCAGTACCTCTTCAGTTTCGCCATTACTTACAACGGTGTGTGCCACCTGCTGTGCCCTCTGGCTTCTGGTTACTGGGGGTTGGTGGTGTACGCAGTGTGTTACGGCGTAGTCTACGGCATGGTGTGTGCCTTACTCTTCGAGTGCCTCATGGATGTGGTAGGGCCAAGTAAGTTCTCCAGTGCCGTGGGACTCGTCACAATCTTCGAGTGCTGCCCGGTTCTGCTCGGACCACCCATTGCAGGTGAGCTTAATAGTTTGGATGGTATGTGAAAGTGGGTAATAACATGGTATTTTAAAAGAAAGTCTTTATGATATAGTTTAGTTTTAAAAGAAAAAAAAAACCCGTAAATACAAATAAATGAATAATGCTACAGATTCCTTAGTGATTAGATTTCTGTTGGAAACATGAAACATTATTGATACGTTATTATTATTATTATTATTATTATTATCTTTTACTTTTTCTGCGCTTGTTAGGTATCATGATATATTTTCTCGCCCACCAGTAGGTGTGTATTGCTATACTTAAGGAAATGTATTTTTTTTTCTTTTAAGTAATTAAAAAAATCCAATTCAGCATTTTTAGCAGATAAGCATAGGTTGGTCCAATGCTAGGTTCAAACTTTGTTCAGAAACCTTGGCCTTTTAGGTAGGTGAGAGGATAAGAATTTATCAGGATGTTTTATGGCACAATTGAAGCTTCTGAGTTTTAATTTTTTACTCTACAATAAATAAATGCAGACATCCTTCTAAAAAAAATAAATAATAAAAAAAGTAGATCTACAGTAAATAGTCACATCACGTATTGGTGATTTACACAGCAATAACCTACTGAACATATTTATCCATCTGTTCTTTTTTTTTAGTTCTTATTTCCTTCAAAAATAAAGCTCAGAGAAGTTTAAGATAACAAAGGAATGAATTTGCGCTTGAATAAATCAGTGTTAGTATCTCTTTATGTCTCTCTCTCTATCCTGCATGCATGACTAATGGAAGAACACAGGACAGAGTGGAAAAGCTTTTCAGGGTATCATTATTGTAAGACATTCCAGCAGAATTGGATTATAGTTGGTGAGGGAGGCACTGTGGCAGCACATGTTTGGCCTCAGGAGTGTGTGTGTGATAGTAGGGAGGCGATGCCGTAATTGGTCACGGTTATTTAGTGCTGCAAATCGGCCGCAGTCGCTCCGGCTTGCCGGGCCGCGTGAGGATTCGCCTCCATGTGCAAATTACAGTGAGGTGTTTTTTTTTTTCCAAAGCGGCGTAGTTGTGAACGTAATGAAGTCTCTTTACGCTTCTCACTCACTTCGGCCTTCGGTCCCTTTCGGCCGTCTGGCGCTAAGCTGCTAATGTTTCTCATGCTACCTGTGGCACATCTACTGCTGATCGTATCCTTGATCTGAGCAATATGAGTTCAGGTCAAAAGGCTTGTTCAGTAGACACCACAGGGAAAAAAGATGTTTCCATCGGAATGCTTGCATCCAGATTTTAGATGTTTCCATCAGGGGTCAAAACAGGATGGTTTCAAAAAGGAAGTGGAAGGATTTCAATATTTTGTATAACAGCGGTCATTCCATCCTCTGAGCTACAGTCCAACCCTCTGAAGAGGAAACACATTAAAGACAGCTGAGCCAAAAGTTTTTCTGGCTCTCCTTGTTTCTCCTGCCGTGTGTGATCTCCCCTTAAGCACAATATAACTCGATGTTGTGTGCAGCCCCTGCAAATCCACTGACGACTCTTCTCTATGACAAGAACAGGAGGAACATGGTTTATATAAATATTGAATTTCAATGATGTGATTTAAACGACACATTAAATCAGGATGCTCTGATCCTGCTCTGTCTTTCTCGTCACACTATTGCAGCGTTTCCTGCAGCGGTTTCTTGCTTGAACTTTTGATTCCGATCAGGCAAACTTGGTCATGCAGGACCTGGCTCCGACTCGGTCTGCTTCTGGTTTAATGAGGCAGAAATATCCGCACCTCATTGATCTTTCAGAGAGACCTTGGCTCGTGGATCTGCGCTTAAGAGAGTAAATAAGCACCTATGCGCAACTTCTATCCTCCCTCCCTCCCACACCCGAGTTATCGCGTCCCACTATAGAGCGTCTCCTCACTACGCACAGACTTTACGTGCCACTCCCCTAGTACCTCGAGGTCAGCCTAATGAGGAGGAAGAGAGGAAATGGCAGTAATTAGCCTTTTGCTTTGCCGTATTTTAATGAATCTCGGTTCATCCCCTCACTCATTAGATGCCCTGTGTGATCATTAAGCAATGAGTACATGTGAGAGGAGGGGAAAAAAATAAGGCAACTTTAACAGATGGACTGGAATGACTGGCGCGCCAATCAAGAGCCCGCCTTAATGAGGATTCTGGACATCAGCGTGTGCCATCCCCCCCGAAACACGGCACGCCGCGATCAATCAAAATGCGGGCACTGGTGCTGTGTGGGGTGGGGGTTGAAGACTGAGGGGCAGAATTAAACTCCCCCATCATCATCCTCACAGAGGAAGGACTCATTAGGAGCAGGGTTTTAATTGCTTTGGCTGCCCTGAATGCTGACCTTCGGCCGACACCTGTTGGACGGTTTGTCTCTGTATGGGGGGGGGGGTGGCAGAAGAACGTTAGAGATATTTGAACGCTAGAACTTTTCCGAGGTCTTAGATGTATTACACCCATGCGTAATTTTTAGTGACAGAGAACAACTTCTCAAAGACAGGCACAGTTCCCCACTTGTCCAATTTTGCATGCACAATTTTAAAAGCGGTGTCTTTTTGGTGCATTTGTTTATTGTTCATTCTACCTAACACTACGCTCACATGCATTTACGCCTAACGGATCTGATTTACGTACAATGTGGTGTCAACTAAAGAAAAATACCAGCAGTACAAACATTTGACTTCACATATTCTGTGTTGATCTCATTTCTTGCCCTAAATGTCCTACAGCGTTAGCAATCCGTCCTACATTCAGTCACTGTACCAACTCAGCAGCCAAGGTTACCAGAGACGGCTCCTCAAACTTGACTAGCTTTCAGGACATTTAGGATTTTACTTGAGCAAGCATGGAAGAGCAAACCAGAACCCCCAAATGACATTTTAATTGTTATTACTCACTATATGCTATACCTTATCACTTTGAACCAGTGAACAAAAACATGAATGTGACACTTAACTCCTCCCGGCGCCTTTAAATCCTTGCGTTTTAACACTTGTCATTCCTCTGCAGGTGCCCTAGTGGACATGTTTGGCGACTACAGCTACATGTTCTACATGTGTGGTTCAGTGATGCTCTGTGCCGGCCTCTTCCTCTTCGTCATGAACTACTACAACTACAGGAGGAAGGACGCTGCCCGGCGCCTTCGGGAGAACGGCACCGAGCTGGTCGAGAGGAACGTGGACACCGAGATAAAACGTGGGGACTCTCGGACTAGTGAGCACACGCAAGGAGGAGACGGACAAAAACAAATCCAGGGTGTAGATTCTGGGACACTTGGGGGCAGATCAGAAACTGAGGACATTCCAGTATAACACCAGGCCAAGGGATTTGATGCTCATTATAGACATGGTGTGATAGTCATATAGCACCATATTTCTGGTCTAGATGTTATATTAAGTGTCACGCACCAGTGCAACTGTTTACGTGTTTTCGTTAAAAAAAAAAAAAAGATACACATTTTTTTATTTTTTTTTAAAAAGGGACTTTTGTGGATCTCCAAGTCTCGTGACAAAAATGAGCGACGTACATGTATAATGTGCAAAAGTCATCTTTGTGCCTATATCTTGATGTCCGTTGTTTATTATTTTATTAAAGAATACTGAAAAATACAAGAACACTATAGATTTTTATACAATATCACGGACAATTAACCCCTTCATGAATATACGTCTGGTTTTCATGTACACCTTGTTGGTTTCATGATTTCTTTACTAGCTGTTAACAATTCCTAGCTAAAGAACTGGAGAATGAATATATAATATATGGCTAAAATATAATTTTTCCTGCCATTATGTGGTTTATCCACGAATTGTTGACACAAAGTTGGATTCTCCCAATAATAAAGAATGTATGTGGTAGCATGAAATATTCCCTTCACTTGAACTAAAACTTAATAAATAAATAAAAATAATTAAAAAAAGACCCAACCTGTTCCAGCATGACAACAAACCCTGCGCACAATGCCAACGCCATTAAGATCTGCTTTACATGGGTAAGAGTGGAAGATCTCAAATGGCCTGCAATAGAGCTCTGACCTCAACCCTATTAAACGCCTTTGCGATGTTTTGGAACTCGCTACGAATCGCAAAAGCTCAATCCGAAATGTGCTTTGGAGGAGTGGAAGTTTTTAGAACAGCAAATGGGACCAAATGTGGAATGGGATGTTCAACAAGCACATCATTTCATGATCAGGTGTCCACAAACTTTCCATGTAGTGTATTTTTCAGACTTCATGACTTGTTATAAGCAAGGTTTTAAACTGTACATTACAACAAGTGTATATAGATGTAATTGTAGTTTCCTGTGGTGAGGTGTCTGATGCTACTGAGGATGCAGAAAATTCATTTTGTACTAAATGTAAAGTTAACAGTAAAAAGACAAAAAAAAAAAAAACCTGCATTGTTTATTCACTAAGAAATCAGACTGAATGATGCTTTTGTTCTCTACCAGGTGTGTCGGTGGTTTTGTAAATCAAAATGATGAGTGTAAATGTACACTTTTCCCTCTAAATGTGAAGTTTACTGTTAAAAAGGTTCAGTTCATCATACAGTTCAATCTCGGAATTTAATTTCAGGATAATGTATTTGATAAATGTAATATAAATGGCTAAAAAAAACCCAAAGTAAATAAAATGATCTGATAAAAAGCTGATAATCTGAAATATCTATTAAATTAATTGAAATATGTTCCAGACTATAAGGAAGTTTATCCTCTTGAAGGTTTAGGAACTCGTGCATTAAAACATTACGGTGTGTCTCATAGGATTCGATATGTGAGATGCTCCTCTGGTGTCTCTTCTGTAGAGTACTGTGCCTGTGAAAAGCATTTCTATGCAACAAACTAGGCAACTGAAATCTATGAAGTTTTACACTGACCAAACAAATCTATGAACGTACAGATGTTTCACTTTAGTTTCCTTTAAAAATCCTCTCTTTCAGCTGAAATATTTTTAAAACTTTAAGATTAGTTGGTGATTTCTCTCTAACCTTGGGATCGAATTCATCCCAGAGCAGTTTTATAGGATTTATAGAGCCGTTAAATCACAGTCTGATATCTCTCCTGTTCTCCATCTTACACAAGTTGTTGTTCTTTTATAGCCAAACATGTCACATCAGGACTCATCTGTCCACTTAATTCAAGTCAATCACTGTCCAATTATTGTGTGTATTATCTTTTACATAGTTTGTTGCATATAAACAAAAGGAACACGGTTGCGTCTCAAAAACCATGACACACTTTTGACAGGCACGGCACTGTAGACGTACACTTTATAGTAGAAAAAAGGAATTTCTGCAGTTCTGCAAGTTTCTTCAGATTCTTCATGATGGAGTACGTTAAAATCCTGGACATGTTGCATTTTGTCTTCTGTTCTCTCATTTCTTTTATTAAAGCTCTGATAACGTCACGTTTTTATATTTTATCTGCTATACTATGCGATATTTTGAACAATTTAAGCTTTTGGGAAAATATGACTGAAAACAGGAGCAACAAAATCTGTATTTGTGACATGATAACACTCACGTCATCACTCCTACTGAAAATGCGACACAGAATCAGAGTCTCTCTCTCTCTCTCTCTCTCTCTCTCTCATTCATTTTTCACTCCTTTTTCCGCTCCACGTCGCATGACACTGTCCTGGGTTTTTAAAACATTTAATGCCCTCATAAATTATTGGCACCCTTCATAATAACCATCTCTGACACCAAGTGTCATTAAAACCATAGTACAAATAACGGTTCAGCCCTCATACTGTATATAGTGCATTTGCCAAGAATTCACTCTTGAATTATCTGAATTCAACATCTTATGAAATAGATTTTTTAAGTATATTATATTGTTTGTCAAGCCTCATCTTTTTATTGAGGACCAAAAACATCTGGAAGCTAAATAAATTTTTTCCAGAGTGTTTGTGTTTTTTGGAAGCACATTTGGCTCATCATTTACCAACTCTGTTTATGACCAGAATTATCCTCCTCACAAAAGCATATTTTTCATAGTTTTCAAAACTCTTGAACCTCAAATAAATCACAGAGTCTCCACCATATTCCACAGATTCATGAATTCTGAAATTTAGCAGGACACTTGAGGCCAATACCTGGACGCATCATCCGGGAGGTTATTGAGCCAAGTGCGCATCACAGAGCATTTTTGTGTTTCCAGATGTTTCTGTTCACAAACATCACAGGAAGAGAGTTGAGTAATATTTTTCATATTGTAATTTTAAAATCATTGTAATAATAATCAAGGGTGCCAATAATTCTAGAGGACACTGTGGCAACTATAAAAATCTGCTATGTTTTTTGAATTACAGACATTTTCAGTCAGTGTCATGATAAAGGTCATAATCAGGCACAGAGGCGGGATTTAAAGTCACAACCCTGTGGCCATTAATTCCATTATAAAGCAGGTGGAGATGGCTGAGAGAGGAAATGGCTGAAAAAGAAGAGAAAGAGTAAAAAAAAAAGGAGTAAAATGCAAGTGTGTGTGTGTGTGTGTGTGTGAGAGAGAGAGAAAGTAAGTGAAAGAGAGCGAATGCCTTTGTGGCCGTGTTCCATTTTCACCTGCTCGCCGGGCGGGACAGCAGGACTGATGAGGAGAGCGTTAGGGTGTCACTGGGCCACGCCCTTCAATCCCACCCTCCTTCAAAAGCACATAATAAATATACTTCATCATCGTGGGCCTGGGGCGAGTGGCGTCAAACACACTCATGCACACACGCACACACTCACAAAGAGAGAGGGAATTAATTATAAATGTACATTAAATTACTTTCATTGCTTCCCTCACTACCCAGATGGGACACGCACACAAAGATGTGACTAATGAAGCAGTGTTTTGGTGTAACCCATAGCACACACAAACACACACACACACACACACACACACTTAAAAAAGTACTAAGAATATAGCATCAAGTGCATTGCTCTGTGTACTGATCAAATTAGCCAATTTCTGCTGAAAGATTTGAAGTTTTTTTCAACCTATTTACTTAGATTCTTAGATTAGATTCTGCCAAGCTGCAGGTTTTACATTACATTTACATTTGCGGCATTTAGCAGACGCCCTTATCCAGAGCGACGTACAAACGTGCTTTAAATCTCTAGTAATGAATAAATCTACACTGGTACGCAAGAATACAAACTCAATATAAATATAACTCGAATTCTACAAACTTGGAAAGTGCTAATGTAGGTATTTCAGGAAGAGGTAGGTCTTCAGTCGTCGCTTAAAGAAAATCAGGGACTCTGCTGTACGGACATCTAGGGAAGTTCATTCCACCACCTCGGTGCCAGAACAGAGAAGAGAAGAGTTTTGATTGGGTACTGCTTAGTCCTATACACAGATCTGATTGACTCATCTATGTGACATCAGATTCTGCCTCACCCTACACTTAGATTTCACTATTCAGGTTTTGTAATTCTATTTAATCTGTTCAACCTTTTTCTTGGATTGGATACGGTTTACATTTACAACTAATGTGTATCCTGCTTAGGTCTGTTTAGATTGGAATTAGCTCAACTCTATAGTTAGACTGGATTTAATGCAGCTCTAGGGTTAGACTGGATTCCGTTCTTTTTTGACACGTGTTTAGATTTTAGACTACTTTAATCTGAGTCTTATCTAAATCTGAGCATTTTATGCCCTAGGATGGTTGGACTAAAAACTTGGAATAAAAGCAGACTTACATTTTGCTATTTTTGGATTGGAATTTGCTGAGCTCTGTGCCTGGGCTGCATTCTGCTCAGGACTGTGTGAAGATTGGATATGGCTTAACTTTGGATTTTACCTCATGAAGCTTATAAAACTTTTATGTTTTGTGAGTTTATGTTCATAATTAGGGACCTCACATTAAAGCACGCACACACACACAAACACACACACACATCACCTATCTCTCTGTCATAATTAATGGTGTGTAAACAGATGTTCAGTGGGGTCTGCAGGTTTTTGTGGTCAGTTTATTCTAATGGGCTACATATGGCTAAAGGCGTGAGTATGTGTGCGACTCTGTGGCAGGTGTTAAACTTCTCAGATGGCTGGACTGCATCATAAGTGTCTCTACCTCATGCTTCTTTACTTCTACGTAATGACCAGGAGACTTGGCTCTCTTTCTGCAGCAGTCTTTACCGCAGACGAGCCGACACGTCAGAGCGTACTGCTTCAGTGCTGCAGTCATCAAGTCCAACCTTAAGAACTTAGCATCTTGGTTTTATACATGTTTTTTATGTGTCCCTCCAAAGGAGAACAAAACACTCAGGTGATGAGTGATGAGTAAAAACAAAACATGCAGAAGTGGTAGTAGTAGCACTTTCTCTCAGACCACTTCATTATCATGGAAATACCAAAAGGTCCACACAACTTTGGCATTCACTCAGATCATTAGTTAAATCAAGAGCAAATGGTCACCAACACAGCAGGAGATGGAAACAAGGCGATACCTTCCCCCTGGTTTCATACAAAACTTTAGGAGCTGGCCATCCAGCACTTTTTTACGTCATCATGTCATTTATGCTGTTACTTCATTTGTCTCCTAAAGATGTACAATGTGTGTATATATATTTCACTATTTAAAAATGACATTCCTACAGAAGTTAACAGCTACAAAGATCTTTTTTATCCATTTATAGTTTCTTTTACACCACACATGCCATGTCCTCTAAAAACAAGTTTGTTCCTGTTATCACTTACATTTTGTTCTAAAAACAACTAGGTGATATTTTCAACTCCATCCTCATCACAGGACACTCCAACATCTCGAGTGAAACAAACCGCTGACACGTGAAGACTCCTTTTCCAAAAAGCGTACATTTTTTAGTTTTTCGGTCTGAGACTAAATTTCTAATACATATCAGAAAACAACAAAACCTGTAATTAGATCCCTTGAATTCTTCAGATCTCCACTGTATGTCTGCTGAAGACTTATAAAGCATCCACTGAACAAATCCCAGTGAATCTTTCGAGTGGTGACTTCGAGTTACTGCCTTTATCCTATTTAATTATGGATGCAGACGTTTGCACAAGATGTGACTCTTTAAGGTTTCAGATCACCATGATAGAATTGAATCCCAGTTTGAGAAACAGTGTACATAATAAGACACCATAATCCTTTCCCATTTTGAAAGTCTCATGTTAGCGGTTCTGGGAATTTCAGAGATTGTCGGAACGTGGAAGTCACTTTGGATTAAAGTTCATCTTCAATGTAACTGAATATATACAATATATATATATTTATTCATTCTGACTCATTTTTGCATGAGCATGGCTTGAACTGATGTTCTCATGTTCTCTACATTTCCCTGTTCACGCATTTCCCTGAACACCTCACCACCATCTCCGGCTTTATTCTGACCACACGCCTGGGACCCAACACCTCCCTTCCTCTCTCACACACACACACACACACACACACACACACACACACACACACACACACACACACACTGGAGGTATCATTTGCCTCTGCACTGACTGCTCATTTTTACAGTGGAGATTATTTAGTGTAATTGGGCCTTATGCGGTAATGACCTTGCAACTTTTTTTTCCCCTCCCCTCCTTCTCTTCCTCACTCGCTTCTTTCCTCCCTGCAAATTGGAGAAGGGAAATCTGGTTTGACACGGGGCCCAGAAGATGTATTAGCGTGCTATGGTAACTGCCTGCCGCAATAAGGTCGCAGTGGAAGTGTGTAATTAGTGTGTGGTGGCCTTCCCTCAGGAATGGCTTTTTTATTACCTCAATACGTCATAGGAACAAATCTCAGAGAACGAGATATACACGTATAGATAATAAGAAGAAGAAGAATCATCGCAGCAATCACTTCTTTCTTCTTTTGGTTATAGCTGCTATTATTATTATTATTATTATTATCATCATTATTATTACTATAACTTCTTTTGGTGAAGTGGCAATTCCACATATTTGTAATCTGATGAATGCTGAATATTAAACCCCAGTAAAATGCATGTAATTTCACTCGCCTAAGTGAATCCCACACATTAGCCGGGCTTTTTTTTTAATAAACTCCGGCTTTGAGCCCATTTCCTGTTTCGGCCTGTTTTTTGATCAGAGTCACGTGTTTTGAAGACAACAGAACAGAAATCATTAATGTTTTTTCTTTCCTGATTGCAGGGAAACGTGACTATATTATTAGTCATGTTTGTAGGGATTAAAAAAATAGATAGTTATGCAAATGTTCATATAAAACATCAAAAGAAAACAATAAAAAAGGTAAATTTTTTATTCTTGTGACTGGATTAATCTCTGGGCCCAGTGAATAACTGAATAAGTAGTATGATATATTTTTGAATATCTGTACGAGGACATGCATATCACATTATACAGTAATGTCCAAATTACAACATCATAGTGTCAGGCTACACAGTGTATTAATATCTGCACAATGGCATCATAAGACCAGGCTACATAAACACATTATAGAGTAATATCCAAACTGTCAGACTACACAATATATTAAAAAGAAATACCAGTACAATGTCATCATTATGTCTGGCTACACAGTCACTGAAAATATCTGCACTATGCATGTAATTATAAGCACTAATGAGCACTCATACAAGTCTACTGCAGAACTTATAAAAATGATTGTTGTTTTTTTATTATTATTAATATTGAACATGATAAGCTGCGTTATAACCTCTCAGAGATCCTCATAAATTCTGTAGGAAATATATCAGAGACGGTTTATTCGGACACTAGAGTTCAGTATTGCTCCACTGTACGGAGCGTCATGTTTTAATATGCATGACCAGACGCATGACCCTGAACCCCGTTTGGCGCGCCACGCAGAAGTGATGGACAACACGAGCTTTTCTTTCCGCTGACATGGAGACACGGAGGCGGACACAGAGACAGAGCAAAAGGAAGCCTAGACTAGACTAAGACTAGAGCAGCTGCGAAAGCGCCACAGAGCGTCTGATTATCGGTCCGATTCTTCATCACATTCAGAAATCAAATCAGTTCGTCACTTGTGTTTGTTTGCCATGTGTCCTGGTGGACATGAATGTCAGAATAACTGTAAGATCTCCTCGGCCATTACATGGATGCTTTAGAAGTAAATAATGATTGTGTGTGTATAGAAAGTTTAACTAAATTGAAGTGGTTTTATACTTGTGTAAGCTTCTAAAGGACACATATTTTAAGACCACAATGTATTTTTCTTCTTATACCACAATACTCTGGAATTCATGTATCTAATTGGTCGGAAAGTTTAGTATATCTGTATCGAAAGCATTCGTTCATCCACCCCTTGTTTTGTACTTGTCAACATGAAAGCGGTACCCGTGTAAATATTTTATTCATGTACGTCATTTTCTACTGAGTGTCAGGGCTGCGTAACGGTCAGGCTGTAAAATTACGGTTTCCACAAAGAAAGTCTTTAATGCACGCCAGAATTAGGACCGTTTTTTCCAGAGACAATTACTAACATATGGTAATTAGTGTAAGAAGAATAAAACACTAAAGCACACAAAGTTGTTATAGGAAAGGAATCAGCTTTGGGGGGCTTACAGTAACACAGCACCATCTCACCCATGAGTCGTTGATCGTTTGTCTTTAACAGAGCAGCCCCAAGTGTAATTTCCAACAGTGTTGGAACAAGCCTTCTGTTTCAGAGCGCTATTACGTGACTGTAGAAAGCAGGTTTAAATATTCAGAATTTTACAAAACATTATATAAAGGAGGAAAAAAAAACATTTTGCTCACAAAATTTCACCTAAATCCCAAGCATGCCTTGGATAGTCAGTACATGGGCTATAACAAACCTTCTTCATATCCTACACACTTATAATCATCAGTTCTCCTGATTGAAGAACCCTATTATATTGACTACAGCATGCTGGTTCCGGTTTGAACCCGTACAGAAGAGCCCCCTTTTTGTTCTTCCAGCACGCAAGTCGCACTTTTCACCAGAACGTATCGGAGCCTTCTTTGGGATTCAGGCCTTGTATCCAATTTGAAGCGTCCCCTAATGTTTTAAACGTTCGGACAGGATTGTGAGAGTCCTCTTCACAGAATGACAGGCGAACAAAAATGCTCGACACGATGGAGCGTAAATTAAAATTCTGAAAAGAGAACATGATGATGTTTCCCTCCCCCACCCCCCTCCATCGATTGGTGCACGCGTTGTTGTGGGCATTAAGGCTTGATTAGTGCTGACACGATGGCCGGGTCCCGAAAACAAAGTCGTGCGCCATGCATATTAAATGCGGCATGCATATTAAATATAGCCAGGATCTTGAGACGAGAACGAATACTGCCTTTGGGTTCTTAAACAAAACAAAGCTTTTTAATACATTTAAATTGTATTTGTTTGCAGTTTCCTGTGGTACAAAAATGAATGAAACAGCCGGAGAACTGGAATTGTTTTGGCTTTCAGACCTCTTTCGGCATTCCCTTCAGACCAAACATAGAGAGATAAAGATAGATGGATAGAGAGAGGGAGAGAATCTCACACACACACACACACACACACACACACACACACACACAGAGTAAATGATTCTCTCTCTATCTATCTGTATATAAAAGAGAGAGAATTTAATTTATAAGCAGTAAGAAGCCATGTGTGCTTGAGTACATTCATTTTTTCATTTCATTGAAACTTAAATAAAGACAGGACGAATAGTTTTTATCAGACTGTGATCAGATAAGTGTATTTTGAGGGAAAATGTGCACCTGTTCACTGCAGTGATTCTGTTCTACACACACACCAAAGCTTGAGATTTTAAACCCTAGGAAATCATAGCGTCTAAACCAGTTGCTGGAATTCCAGAAAGAGTGAAAGGAAGGAAACCAAGGAAAAGTCTAAAGGGGAAAAACAGTTCAAGTTAGCAGTGCGTTTCATTTATTTTATACCACATGGAAATGCTAAGTACAAAAACAAATACAATTTGAATGTATTAAAGAGCACAGCATGATTTTTTATATTAGTACATTCACCTGCCGCAAAACTATTTACTTCCTTGCAATATTCTACAGAAGCTATAAAGAGGCCTTTTCTCACCAGTGTCTCTCCCTTTTTCCTCCCTCATCATGGCACCAAAATATCTGAACTAAAATCATACTGACTCCTTCCATGACTCTTACATAAATCTTACTCGATCAACAATATATATGTTTTAGTATATTTTATTGTTTATATGAAAGTATTTATGGCTCCTACATCATTAGGAGATCTGCGTAGTCAATAACGAACTCAGTAACAACTTACGAACAAATTCATGCTCCGACCGGTCGTTCGGAACGTCACTCTTTCGTAAGGTGGGGAGCGTCTGTATAAATATTTAAAGCCATTTCCTGTATCATCCAAAATACCAAAAAAAAATGTTTTAAAGAACATTTTAATTCAATGTATAAAAGTGCCTGAAACAAGCACTTAGATGAGAGATAGCAGATTGATAGCCATAACAGAACTAGAGCTCCAAAGCGGACTAAAGTGGCCGAACTCTACTTTAACTTTCTCCGACACAATAAATCACAGAGACGCGAGGATGATTTTGTTCGAAAGATACTGATACGCTCTTTTAAACAAACCAATGTTGTCTTTCATTGTATCATCAAAATCCGAGCTATCGAGCTTTCAGTCAGTTAACAAGCGCAGATGATTTCATTAGTTAGAGTCCTACAGGCTGTTCATTAAACTATGTAGTCACATGACCAAGTATGCATGTCTATAAGCGCTATTTTAGTTTGACGGTTTGGTGTTTAATTGCAACACATGGATAATAAACAGAACGTGGAGATATATAGAAACATTTCCACAGTCACCAAGTAAAGCAATTACAAAAATGTCCCCGATCATCATTCAGTCATTCCAAGATGGCGGTTCGATCGTCTCCGTCTCACTTTCTCTCCTTCGCCCTCTTTCTCTCTCTTTTGTCAGGCACCGCGGGGAAGGCGTAAACGTTTTTGGCCATATCTGGGCTCCTTTCTTGCTTTTTCATGTCATTTTGAGGCCAGCTGCCCCTGGAGACTCGGGCTGCCTCAGGCCTGCTGGGTGTAACACACGGGCTCTGCCACGGCCCCTTATTTTAGATCTGTGGCACGGCTCGCTTCTATGTAAATCATATTAATAAATTTGCTCCAAAGTTGCTCTAAGGATTTCCACCGTCTCCAGTGGACGGCGACTGCAAAAGCGTGAATAATCCTTTTTGTTCAGCTTGGTGTGAATCCTCCTCTGTGTGTATGAGAGAAAGAAGGAGCGAGGGGAAAAAGAGAGCATGTGGTCACAGCCTGCACTTTAGTAAACCATCGTCTCATCATAAATCTGCATGTTAACTAAAACAGGCAGCTTTTTCTTCTCTCTTTTTTTTGCCTCTCTGATTATTATAATTGGTGTCAACATTTAGATGGGAAAATTGTGAGAAATGATTCAGTATGGACCTGAGGGGGGCCAATTTACTCGCTGTGCTCAAGCGAAAACAATTCTGTTGCTAAATGGATTTTTTCATTGAAACACCGTTTTCACTCAAATAATTCTCAAAAAACAGGGATGAACTCTGGAGAGTGCGGAATTCAATAACGCTTAATTACTGCACTCAGCGTACGGGGAGCAACTGGCGATCCTTATAATCGTGTTTGGAAAGAAATCAATATTATATAATAATATGCGCACGATATCTAGACATAATATTTCGAATGAAAAACAGACAAGGAAGACATGAAACAATCCTGAAAGACAAAGCAATATGATGAAGAGTCCGTGTTTAACGTTGTGGAGTAACACTGTCATACGAAAGCTGATTCTTTTTAGACTATCAGTCCAAGTAGGACGGAGTCCCAATCCGCAGTGCACATCAGGACGTACAGAGAGACCTGCCTCGAGCCTAGAGACTGACCCAAGACACTGTCCTATTTATGAGAACGTTCCAGATACAAAGACGTCTATCTGTGTCAGGTGTTATACACGTTCATGCAACTTCCAGCCATTACATCTCTCACAACCTCATGGAATCTCGCTGAGAAAGAGACAAAAAATAGAAATAACGTCCATTTTTCTTCCATTTCAATTCACGCAGTTTGCTTTTAACAGCCCTATTTTTTTCCATTTAAGAACCTGGAACGTGAGAAGTGTAATCATGTTTCTTAACCGCTTCGTGCATCAAATATTAACAGAAAGATTTATTTCCGAAATTAAAATGAACATATTAGAGCCAGAGATGACTAAAGAACACACAATAAAAAGACAATAAGGAAGAAAGTACAATGTGTATAAAAAGTTTACATGCATATTCTGAACATCTATATATTTTTATATATATTTAAAAAATATATATATACTAAAAAAGTAAAGTAAATAATTTCCCAAAGATAAATGTACAATGTTATATATATTTATTTTTATTTTAATTAAGATAATTTTCCTGTCACAGGAGCTGCTGATGCGGTTTTACTCTGATGTCATGAGCTCTGTCCTGTGTACATTGACTAGTGACCAGTTTTCTTCCAGATCAAAAAATAGGACACTTCGGACTGCTGAGAAGATTACTGGTGCTTCTCTGCACACTGTCAAACCGTTAAAGTGAGAAAACCAGCATCCAAAATCACAAGGAAAATCCCACAACCAGCTCATCAGCACCAGAACACACAATCCACCTCATAAACACTTCAAATTACATGACAATCAACAATTACGCAACTTATATTCTTGCTCTATTTATTATATTGCATCACTCTGCTATACACTAATTCCCACTTGCACATATCTATTGTAACATTTTTTTAATTGTTTTTTTTTAATAAAAATCTGTCTACTGAAAAAAACAACACATCACAGTAAATCATATCACATACAGTTGCAGATCGGAAAGTTTATAAGGTTTATAATAGCTTTCACTGTAAACGTTCCCTCACAAATAAACCAGCAAATCGAGTAAAAAGATTCTTGTTTTTGCAGAGAATTTTTTTCCAACAAAACAGCAACAAAACAAAAGGGCCCAAGATTGTGAGATTTTAACGGTCAACAAAACACTAACGATAAAAATGACCATGAATGGAACGGATGCACTCCTGAGACTCATTGACTTGTGCTGAAGTGTGGAGAATATAACAGCACCAAATGTAAAAATTCACTTTTATAATCAAACCAAAGTTTGAGTTTTAAACAAACAGTTTGAAGCCGTCAACAATAAAGGAAGCAAAAAGCCGCCCCTAACCGTATTCTACTCAAACAGTGTTTAATTTATTCTTCAAAAAACATATTTCTTCTTCTTTTCTTGTTTAAAGCTTTAAAAATTTCCAGCAATCTGAGATGGAAAAGCTGTCCCACAGCTCTTTTTGTGTTTCATTCTGGCTCATTTCTTGTCAGAGTCTGAGTTTTTGTTAAGAGCATTAAAAGCTCCATAAGCAGCCATTAGGAGTTTGGCCCATTCGTCTTTTCACCATAATCAACATAATTAGCAATAAGTCAGGTATCTTATCACTTTGATCACTTTACACTATATGGACAAAAGTTTGTGGACACCTGAACATTTGTGTGTTCCTTCATTTCATCCAATTCATCCCATCAAACATTGAGTATGAGTGCATGAAGGCATTGTCTTGCTGGAACATGTTTGTGTCTCCTACAGTACTTCAAGTAAAGGGAAAAATGTCATGCTACCATTGTCCAAA
The DNA here is from genome assembly GCF_014805685.1 of Silurus meridionalis. NCBI lineage: Eukaryota > Metazoa > Chordata > Actinopteri > Siluriformes > Siluridae > Silurus > Silurus meridionalis. The sequence continues at coordinate 16,021,491 of NC_060902.1, forward strand.
CACAACTTATACAATTGTGTGCCCCAAACAGATTGTGGAAGAACTAGATTTATCTGGACAAGCCAGGTGTCCTAATACTTTTGTCCCACATCATACATCAAAGATTGTTTACTACTTACCAGAGTTTCTGAGATGTTTCTTTGTTTATAATCCAAATTCCCCCTGATGTTCTGGCCATGTATGTTGAGGTTCAGCTAAGACTAAAACAATCATTATGGGCTTCAAAATCATGTGATTAAATTAGACCCACCTGTTTCCTGGTTTCCAACAAAATCAGGATCTGGACAGAATGTGTATGAAGTACAAACTCTCCAGGCTTTATAGGAGAACGCTCAAAATATTATTATTGATTGATGGATTGATTAAACTGACATTTTTTTGCAAATGCTTGATAGACATGAGAACACAGTGTTTGTGTGGGTTTTTTTTTTAAAAAAGGTTCAACAATAAAGACAAACTTTCATATCTTTCTTCACTCGTATTTACCAAGGGTGCCAATATTAGTTTGGGACACTGTATCGTGCATACGTAAAAAAAATAAAAGCAGAAAGAAATACAAATAAAAAAAGTTTTTGGAAATAAACAGGAACTGCATAAAAATGAACTGTACAAAACAAATGAATGATGAAAAAAAAGAGAAAAAAATTGTGTAAGAAAATCACGTATATATAAATCGTGAAAAAAAATCATACATATAAATAAATGTGTTCTAGTCTGCTTTTTGCTTCTTTTTTTTTTTTTTTTTTTTTTTACCCACACGCATGCTCACACACCAAAGATGCTGTTGTGAAGTCATAGAACAATGAAATACCTCAAAACCTTGCTGGGAAAGAAAGAGAGAAAAAGAGAGAGGTTAGAGAAGGTCAGTCGAGAGTGGACACTTGGCGGTGTGCCCCCTGTGCCCCTGTGGGAGAAAGTCGTCTCCTCTGCTACCCTAAAGCATGTGTGTTTACTCGAGCTGCATAATTCACAAACACATACGGCTCTCACTGTGGGAATTTACAGACGTGTGTGTGTGTGTGTGTGTGTGTCTGCGCTCCATTACATTCTCACTATCCACTTTACTGTCCTCCTGTCACCTTTTGCTCTGACACATACATCACAGACACACACCTGGTGCCTTCGGTATGTGAGTGACGACATTTCCTGTGTGCCAAGATTCTAAAAGAACACACACAAACACAGCATCCCCCACCCACCCCCCCATGACACGCAACAGATTAGTTTCTTCATTATACAATTTTTGCTTGAGGATGACTCAAATTATAACAAAGAGAGATGTGCACAAACACACACACACACACACACACACACACACACACACACACACACACACACACACACACACAGAGGAAAGGTGCCAGCAGCAGCGCAAAACATCAGTCACACTGTTAGTGTTGTCAGATTGCTTCAGGGAAAAAAACTGAGTTGATGTGATGGGGTTACCACATTGGAGCAAGAGAGAAAGAGCAAGAATGAAAGGCTGTGTGTGTGTGTGTGTGTGTGTGTGTGTGTGTGTGCCTGAAAGACAGAGAATATAAAAACTAAGCTAAAGACAAAGTGAGGTGTGTAAGACCCCATGGATGGATGGATGGATGGATGGATGGATGGATGGATGGATGGGTATAAAGAGTGATAAAAAGACAAAAGCACTAGACTGGTTTGAGGCATTTAATACAGGCATGTAAACAGATAGATATATCTATAAAAGAATGGATTGATAGATGAATAGATGAATGGATGGAACATCTATTTGTAGAGAAACCCCCTGGCTAAGGGTTATAGTTATGGCTACATGACATTAAACAAACTTTGCATTCATCTTGCTTATGGAACCAGACACTGAGGACATTTAGTAACGCTAATATGCTGCCTAGTAAGTTTCTTGGGGTTTTAGAAGGAACCTTGAGAACCCTGAGAAAACCCACACAGACACGACGGGAGAACATCTGAAACTCGGCAGTATCCCAAGCACAGGATGGAACCCAGGAAAAAGGGAGACCCAGGCGAAGCATTGGACTAAAGAAGGATGAATACAGGCAAGCAAACAAAGCGACAATCATCATGAGAGCGTTTCATTACGCCAGATCGAGGATGAGACTGAAAGAGAGGGATCAAGAGGAGACAGAGGAAGTGTGAGCTAAAATTGAGAAACGTTGCAAAAGCACAGAACTACACACTAACGGAGACTATTACGTAAACGATTCGGTTGAGTATGGGACCAAAAGCATTGTTGGGGGACAGTAGAGAAAGTGAAGAGATGAGGGACCGCCGGTCAAACACAGCGACATTAACCATGGCACTGTTCCTTGCTCCTCACCAGCAGAGGCACATCAAATATTCTATTAGATTATCCTCCAATTTGTGCCTGAGCTGTACCCTGCGTGCCCGCTGTGCCCGGCTGAGGAAACGTTTACTCCGCCACCATCTGTCCGCCTGGTAGGACATATTGGAAATCAAAGCAGGGGTCAGTGGAGAGCGGATCGCTGACTCCTGATGGCCCGCCAACCGTCCGGCCTTCGTGGAGAAAAAACTCAGCCGGGACATGGTTTCACCAGCGCCATATGGTGCGATTGGATGATGAGGAGAGAAAGAGATGGCAGGTAGGTGCAAATACACACAAACACACACACACACACACACACACAGCTGGTATGGTTGCACACCTAGAGGTTGGACAAACAAACTGACATGGTTCACGGTACTGGGGGGTGCAAATAAAATACCTTCCTGTCAGAGAGACACATGGTTTCAGTGGCCTCTGTAGACTAGCACTTATCATATCATGTGGTCCTATAACACACACAGAGTTACATCACGCTCATTGTCCAATCTAATTGGTCAGAAGGTGTTGATCTTCAGATCAGAGGAGGTTATGTTTTGGGCAAGGCCAATTACGAGAGAAGGACTTTTCAGAGGAACTACAGAAACTAATGTTATCGCCAGATGTTTCACAACAATAAATAGAATCCATAATGTGCTGTTATTGAAATATAACAAACTTTGGGATGGCTTCACATCTGGCCACATTTATACTGTATTATCTGTTAATGGTTCTATCTAGAACCCTACAATAAAGTAAAACCTTTCCAAATGAAACCCAAAGTATTTAAAGAACCCTCCAAGAGCCATCAAATTCATACTTTCAAATAGTTCCTGCTTGCTTATTTGCTATCCTGTCAAAGAACATGGTCTTACCTGGAACACTACATGAGTGTGCTGCCACATAAGACAGGGGTCCAACCAGAAACACATAAATATCTAATAAACCATAAAGGAACCTTTGAAGGGACCATTTTGAACGTAGTTGTTTGTTAAACAAAAATATTATTTTCTTAATAATTAGGCCCTTATTTAGAACCATTTTATTTTGTTGTTAAAAAACTGTTGGGATCAAATTTTGGTTTTTGAATCACAGATCGGACCATTTTTCAGAGCAGCAAAAAAAAAAAAAACCGGGAGCCTTCACTTCCACTCTTGTTCCATTAGCCATCCTGGACAACTGCTTCAAGCTAATACCAAGTTCATTAGCAAAGTATAACAGCTGCTATCAAAACAAACGAGGCCAAAAAACCTCCACTAGTTCCAAAAACAAGGCCACAAACAATGCTGTCACCTGCTCCCCTTCTTTCACATTGTCCATGTTTCCATCTATCTAATGGAAAACAATCCCCAAATTCCTCCCAGGGAATAAGAGGCTCCAAGTCCATCAAGCAGAAGGTGGGATCGAGAGAGAAAGAAACCTGATGAGGTCGGAAATTTCTTGGTCCTTAATTAAAGCTCATTCCGCGCAACGCTTCCAGTTGGTTTGGATAATTAGCCAGCGAGCGGCTCTGATGAGAAGCACTCGTGCTACTATATTGACTGGCATATGCTGCGTCTGCCATGGGGAGCACAGGAGCAGAGAACTGGTGGTGGAGGTGGTGGTGGTGCTGCGTGTTCTGGAATAGGGGACGTGATATAATTAGGGGGATTGGGCTCGAGGTCCGGGATTCCTGTGAAGATCGGTAGAAAAATAAACGCCAGAGGGAAGCGCTAGGTAGAATAGCGTCAGATTTGCTCCACTTAAATAGCTCGCCGCGGGGCGATAGGACCATAAGCGACGAGCATAATGAGGTTGTTCATTGACAATCCACTTGCTATTATTCTTTTCTTTCCGCCTCCAGTGTGAGAGGGATGGTAATTACGCCTTGAAGCGGTTAGGGGGGATTTCAGGAGATGCTAATGCTGCTAATTGTAGACAAACACATTAAACCAGGAGATCAAGTGCCTTTGTAGAGACACTGTTGGCCTTCTTCTTCTTCGTATCACACCGAATTCAGCCTAGGGTATCAGCTTTTTCAATTGCAATCCCGGTCTAAATTTTCAACACGCCGCACATCTGATTATAAGCGGCGTGTCTCTGAGAGAGATTTCCGTTCATTTGTTTGAAAATCGTTTGAAGACTTTACCACAGCGAAGTGAGGGTCTGCGGCAGGACATTTTTGTGCAGTACAAGAGGCGGTCCACGGCAGTGCATTATTCATTCTTAAATCAATCAGTTTAACGGAAAATTCGCACCAAATTCAGACATAAAGGAAAAAAGACTTTACATACAGCTGTTAATTAACTGTAATATAGTGATAGTACTAAGATGTTCTGGGTCTTAAAAAAAAAACAAAAAATAACGCCATATTTTGTGCCTTTGCATTGGATATATTTTTGTTTCATAAGCTTCCTAACAAACGGTGACATTTTCACAGCCAATGGCGTTCATCGCTCGGCTTCTCCCTGATGGCAGGAGGGGGACGGGGACGGCGCCATGGATGTCTTTCTCCCGGCAAATGAGGAAGCCGCTCAAATGATCCTGAATGTCGGCAGGGTGATGGAGCTGTCAGGGCGCGGGAATGAGAGAGAAACAGAGGAATGTGCAAGGATGAGCCTCTCATCAATCACCAGCAATCCGTGTGTTTGTGTGTGTGTGTGTGTGTGTGTGTGTGAGAAAGAGAGATAGAGAGAGAAAAGAGAGAGATGCAGCTCCTGAACCCTCATCAGACATGACAGGTTGACGGTGAGTGAAATGACCCCGAGCGTCTGCGATGCGGGTTCGATGAGGCCGTGTTTTGCTGGAACGTGAGCTCACGTTGACAATGTTATTTCTTTCACTACTCATTTCTTTTTTTTTTACCGGTCGTAAGGAGGAAAGCGTCGAAAGGTGCGCCAACGTCGGCACACCGGGCCGTTCGTTCCATTTTGCGTTCGTCGTCTGGAAACTGCACTGTATTTAAAATCTACTAAACGGAGAAATTAGGCGTAGCATAAAGAGATGAAGAGTCTCGCAACAATCAATAAATCAACAATGGGGCAAGATTTCCAACAAGGGTACCCCCTAAACTGTGTTTTATTCCTTGTACTTTTGACTTTTTTGAAAGATATGCTTCATGTTGTGCAGGTAAAACATGTATTCTCTCTGAATGTCTCCTTTCTGAACATCATGCTATGGAAAACAGCTTCATATAATCAATCACACAATTTTTGAATATCTTTAAGAGTGAAAGGGAAAGTTTATAGGACTGTGGTGAGACCTGAGATGTTGTATAATTTGGAGACAGGAGGTGGAGCTGGATGGAGGTAGCAGAGCTGAAGATGTTGAGGTTTTCGTTGGGAGTGACGACGATGGACAGGATTAGAAATGAGTTTATTAGAGGGACAGCGCATGTAGGACGTTTTGGAGACAAGGTAAAGGGGGGTGAGATTGAGATTGTTTGGACATGTGCAGAGGAGGGACATGAGGTATATCAGTAGGACAATGCTGAGGATGGAGACACCAGGAAGGAGGAAAAGAGGAAGACCAAGGAGGAGGTTTATGGATGTGATGAGGGAAGACATGCAGGTTGTTGAGTTTGAAAGAGGCAGATGTAGAGAACAGGTGGGTATGGAGACCGATGATCTGCTGTGGCGCCCCCTAATGGGAGCAGCCGAAAGAAGAAGAAGATAGGAAGTTACTATTAAAATGCTAACATTACAACATATTTTCAAGTACGTCAATGTAGGCGGTTACTACAGAAACGCCAACTTCACAGAACCTTTTACAAAAAAGTCTTTGTAGGTGGTTACTATAGAAACTTCAACACCTTTTATGAGTAAGTCTCTGTAGATAGCTACTATAGAAATAAAAACAGGGCAACAGCTTAGACGATTAAGTCGTTGTAGGCAGTCACACACACACACAGAAGAACAAGTGCATGATCATAGATCAGTGTCTGTGTGTGTGTGAGAAAGAAAAGAGAGAAAAGAGAGAAAGAGAGAGAGAGAGAGAGTGAGAGAGAGAGAGAGAGAGAGAGAGAGAGAGACTCAAGAGATGTCAAGCACTGCATGAAAACCACAGCCACTGTGCCCCGAAGGTTAAATCTACACCAAAGTCAAGGATGAAAGCCGAGGTCCTGCAGCTTCCACTCCTTGACACAGAGCGCTAAATTCTGCAGAGAGAGGGGGAGAGAGAGAGAGAGGTAAAGATAAAGAGAGAAAGTGAGAGTGTATTTATTATTTAGTACAACAATTTTAATCTGAAATGAACATGTATTTTTGTGAGATCACCCCGTAATTGCCACATCGCAGGTTTTTTCTTGTCTGTCGTTCTCCAGCCGTGGCACCCAAGAAAGTCTCTCTCGCACGCTGCCTCGACTCGGTCTCACCAGCCGTGTTTTAGATCTCCATCAAAAGGCAATAAAAATGAAGATAGAAGAAACAGCGAGTCAGACACACACACATACTGACACTGTACATTTCTCATAAACACTCATTTATAAAAAGCTACAGTTTACACTGTGGAATGTCTTTTCATCTTCTCATTCTTCAAATCAACCCTTCGCTCATAGAAAGATCGCATCGTTTTAGTGACTTGGTTCTTTGAATCTCTTTTATCAAAATGAACATTTGTTTTGAGTCATTTATTTCCTTTGATCCATTTATATGGGGTCATGTGACAAAAGGACAAAACGACGGACCAGGGGACGGACCAAGGGACTCGTCAGATGAAGTCAATTCTGTTTCCTGTGGAATTCACCACATAGCGTATATTGGAGCCACATAGGAAAAAAACCGCACGACTCGGACTAGAAGAGTCGAGAGGTGACCTACTTGATTCCGTTTCCTGTACATAACCTGTGGAGATTTTGCGACGCTTTTCTCAGATATATACGTAGATAGACGGACAGAAAAGCTGCAGAGAGTTGACAGAGCAAATATACAGCACTACAAAAAAAGAAAGAACCAGTAAAACAAGTGACCTGTGGTGCTTATACTCCCTTATTTTTATCTTCATTAACTTCCTGTTCATTATGTTCCCTCAACCAGACGTTCTGACTGATCAGAGTTTTAATCACACCCCATCCCTCGTCATCTTCAGCTGAAATTTCGTTCTCTCTGTGCCACCGTTCCCCCGGTCCCACGTCAGGTTTGGCATCTCCGTGGCCGCTGACACAATCTTAATTACTCCTGACTTATTTGAATAATTCATGCATCCTAATTAGCAACATGCTTTTTTTTTTTTTTAACCCAGCGACCGTGTCTCTTACTCTCCTCCCTCGTTCATTCCCTCAATCCCTCGCTCGTTCTGACCCTCCCTGAACATCTATTCCCATCTCACACTTCATCGGAAACACTGCAGTTATGGAAACATAAGCAGGCTATAAGGATTTAGAGAGGTGTGTGTGTGTGTGTGTCACTGCAGCAGGACTTAAGCATGCTAATGAACTGGTTTCAGCTCTGATCCTATATACTGTATATACTGTAGGTTTGTTTACATGTATACAGACACAAAGTGGAAAAGTGGATACGGGGAAGAAAAAAAAGAGAAAAACCCAAACCCCATTCAGGCACCTCACACTCCGGCTTTGCTTGCAAATTCAAGCATATTGCTAAAGAGTGCTGAGGGAGAGCTACGGGAATTAGTGCGTCTAATTACCATGCTCAGAAGTCTCCTTCCATTAATATTTGATGGCGTGTCGGGTGTGGGGTGGAAAGGCGTGGTTTTGACGGAACGCTAAAAGAGAGAAGGCGAACACCAAAAAAAAAGGCAAATGGTGTAGGACTACAGAGGAGTGGTGAAGATACACAAGCAGCTTTGGAATACAAAAACATATCAGTATGTATGCAATACGGACAATTGTTTTCGGACGTCTGAACACAAGATTGGTATGTCCCACTGAGAACCTTCACACTTCTGAGATGATGTTCAATCAGATTTGGGGAGATTTTGTGGAGATTTCCTCTAATAAACTAGTTTCTAATCCCGTCCATCCTCATCACTTCCAACGAATATCTCAACATCTTTAGCTTTGTTGAGATGCTCCACCTCCTGTCTTATACTCAACGCCACCGTCTCTAAACCAAACAAAGACACGGCTGATAAAAATGATAAGATCTATAAAACTAATAGCATGATTATTTTTTTATTTAATTGCACTGTACTCTACAAAAAGTTCGTAGATAAAAAGATCCGAATTGAAAACGTTTTCCAACTTTTATATTCCAATATATTAACATTCCTAGACATGTCTATATTAATATCTATATACATTTATATTGTTTATGATTCACAGTTTCCTTGTTTTTTGTTAAAATCCAAAAATGATCTTAAAATGGGCAAAACCAAAATGTATGGGTTCACATACAGCAGCAAATCAAATAAATCAAACCCTGAAAAAACACTGCTGAGAGACGAGCAGAACGATCACACACACTGGGTGTTTAAAGGCAAAGTGTATAATTGGGGTAAAGAAGTGACATCAAAACAAAAACTTTGTGAGGGTGACAGATGCTCACTAAAACATCACAATTAAAAAATAATAATAACAATAATAATACGTAGAAATATTAATATTATTATTATTGTTACTATTATCATTATTATCAAAAACAAATGATTATTATTATTATTATTATTAGAAGATATGTAAAGATAAAAGAAATAAAAAAAAAGATCGCCCAAGGCAACAGTTACATCAGCAGTTTACAATCTGTTACTTTCATAATCGATCTGTGAATCCACGAGGTTCATGAACATACAATATGTGATTATTGTTATTGTTTTGATTATTATTCATATTTGAAGTCAATAAATAAATAGGAATGGCGCAGAAGCGAGCAGCACCTTGTTTGCCCTTGTAAAACACGGCGCGAGACACGCGATTCTGCCTGAAACACTAATCCGTATTGATCCGATCAGGACAGCGACAGAGGAGATAAACAAACGGGCTTATTAAAGCAGAGCCCATGGGCATTTATTAGCATGATAGCCCAAGTCCTAATTGGAGTCGGGTTTCCATTCCGGTGCTTATGGAGAGAGATCGGGAGAGTGAGAGAGATTTATTCAAGCTCTGCAGTTCATATGACCTTGAATGTGTGTGCTGCTGACCTGTGAATATTGTCTGAGAACTCCACACTGCATGTATTTAGACAGTGTGTGTGTGTGTGTGTGTGTGTGTGTGAGAGAGAAACTGAAGGCTTGAAAGGGCCTGTACACTCATTAAAAGTAAATACATAGTGAGTTTAAGGAAAACAGATACAACCCACATGGGAAGGATTAATGGCTCCACAGACACCTTTCCTTCCAATTTCCCCCAAAAAAGAAAGAAGAAGATGATGATAGAGGATAACATTCAGCTCATAGTAGAGTGCATTAGCTTGCATAATTTGAGGTTAATGAGAAAACAAGCTGGAATGAATATCAAGCCTCGTCTCTCCTGTTTGACGCTCGGCTACAGGTGCTTCGTTAGACACCGGCGTGTATTAATGAAACGCCGGGTCGTTAAAACACTCAGGAGATGATCACGTCCTGTTTCAGGATCGCACGTTAGACAGGAGAGTTTTTCTTTATTGCGTGGCCGCATGAGCCTAATCAATAATAAGGCAGAATGAATGTATAGGGGTTTTTTAGCTGTCTAGAGAGAAAAACGATTTGCGTATGTTTGGGATTTTCTGTTCAATACACTGGAAAGGCAAGTGAGTTTTTTTCAACAATGGAGAAAATGGAAATATTCCAGAATGAAGTGCCCATCACTGAACAGTAAGCCTACCTCAACAATAATGGAACTATAATGAATAGATATTCGGTGCCACCCAGATGAGAATTGGGTTTTCTTTTCAGTGTGGTTCCTCTCAAGGTTTCTTTTCTACCTCAGGGAGGTTTTTCTTGTGACAGTCCCCACGAGTTCGCTCATTAGGAACATCCTAACAAAAAATGATAAGGAACAAACTTATAGGCAGTAATCGTATACATTGTCAACTTTATAACCTCTTTATCCCTGTTAAGATGCTTTTAGACAACGTCCATTGTAAAAAGCACCGAATTGAACTGAATACAACTTCAATTCTTTGTGTGTCCAGTTGAAACATTTAGCTTTTTAGGTCATTTTATGAAAATAACACACACCCGAAGCATCTCTGTGTGGATTTCATTCTGGAAAAAATGCCAATGTAGATCTAAGTTTCACTTTTGGGGACACATATATAATTAATTTGATTTTGTGATCTGCTAGCAATCAAAGACGGGAATTCATTCAGAGAGATCTGAAAATGTGTGACGAGAAACAAAACCACAGCCCGATCCAATGCCTTCCTCGAACCGGCTACTTTGTTGTCGCAAAATTGGCTAAAAATCCTAATCAAATTTGGCATAATCATGATGCATCCCTTAAACCGGGAATACGTAGATCACTAAATATAAATACAAGAGGAGGTTGGGTTACGGGTTTCACCCAAGATTGATGTGAGAGTAATAATAGTTTATTAACTCAAAATAGCTCATGCACATTACAAATCCATTAAACAGCCTTCATACATTTAAATAATTAGCAAGTGCTACTGTTGCTGAAGGTATTCCTCAGGGTTCAGTTCATGGCCCTGATTCATTTAATTCAATTCCTTTTTTTAAATGTATAAATTGTACTGTAGACAAAGCGGAGTTGTAGCTTGACTCGATACCAGGCTGTGGAGGAGCTACTCTTCTGTGCTACTTGGTTGCAAGAACATACTGGTCCATAGATATCGCACCGTATCATTCAGTGTCCCCTTTAAGAGCCACTGTCCAAATTCACATCGAACAGGCATACCTTTATGGCCATTATCCTTATTCTCGCCTATTTTTCCTGCTTCTAACACATCAAATTTGAGGACAAAATGTTCACTTGCTGCCTAATATATCCCACTTACTAACAGGTGCCATGATGAAGAGATAATAAGTGTTATTCACTGTCAAAGTTTTAATGTCATAATATTATGCCTGTTAAGTGTACAATACGATGTCAGAAAGCAAGTATTAAAAAATATATATTATTATAGTTTTGTATACATAATACAATACACATAAGATAGCGGCAACCAGTAAACCTACTGTATACTTTGAATATATTGTTCTCTTTGCACACCACTGTATAATCAGAGTATACAGTGGGTTTACTGGTCTGCGCTATCTTGTTATGTGTATTGTCCCACACTGTCTTATGTTGTCTGTCTGTCTGTACTGTTTGTCTGTCTGTCTGTCCCATTTTTCGTTTGCACTCGATGCACTTTATGTAGCTTTATGTTATGTGTTGTAGCTCTATGTTGTTAAGTAGCACCAGGGTTCTGGACGAACGTTGTCTCATTTTTACTGTGTACTGTGTATCACTGTGTATAGCAGAAATGACAATAAAAGCCTCTTGACTTGACTGGAAAAAATAAACTCTAGCCAGGTCCATGATTATTACGGTTTGCAAAATAGTTTTTCCGAAACACGTAGGAAAGAAAAATGTACCTTTTGAGAAGTTCTATATGGTACAGCACTGTGTTAAAATTGCTGTTCTGTTACAATTAAATATCTGGATCCCCATTAAACAGCTAAAACGGAGTAGAAATAATTGATTAGCAATTAGAAAGAACACAACTAACCGCATATAGAGCAGCATGATTGGGATCAGAATGAAGGAAAACTCCCACATGTGTGTGTGTGTCAGAGAAAACCTTTCCACTGTCCCTTAATGATATGGGCGTGTAGACCGAGGCTCCTTTGCTATAATACAGGCGGCGGTAATTGGACAGCAGGACGGAGTGTCCTCACCTCAGCTGAGCCGACAGCACAACTAATCACGCTGCAATTTGCATGGAAGGCCGCACAAATCAGCCCCAATAAAGCCGTGCTGCTCTGAGAGATGAGTTTTTAATCTCTGGAAAGAGATGAGACAGTGACTCAGGCGTTCTCTTCGCTCTTCCCCTCCCCCCATTTCCTCTCTTTCTCTTCTCATCCCTTTTTTTTCCCCTTCCTCTCAGATTGCGATGGACCGGTAGCTAAATTTGTGAGGGCAGGACTCCTATCTCTGTCTTGAAGGCATGTCATCATGCATTCATTATTATCCCAATGAGAGAAGGAGAGAAAGAGGAGGCAGTTCAGAAAGAGAGAGAGGTATTAAAAAAAAGAAGTAGTTGTCCATGTGAATGAAACTCTTCTAAATCGCAATCAAAGCGTTGACAGATATTTTAGCAGGAGGGAATTATCTCCTTAGCGGTCTCCTGGTGAAGGCGCCAAGACTTATTCGAGTCTTATTACCCCTGAGTGACCCACGTAATAGAGAATTTTTCGAAGTGGAAGTGTTTGAAATATCTAGCAGGGGGGTAACTAATGAGAGAGTTTAGAGGAGGCGGACGACCCGCAATGTATACGAGACGCACGGAAACGCCGACGCCGCTGCAGGGTTATGACAACCTAAATGTCTTCTCTACGGAAGCGCTGAAGGCAAATCGAGCGCAGTCGCATCGCTTTACTGAGGTACAGCATGACTCCAGGCAGACCGCAAAGGTAGAGTCAGGAGTTAGCAAGCTTACGGTTACAATCAAAACCGCATTTGCGTTATAACGTTAAAATCACAGATGCTGCAAGGTCATTAAAGTAAATCGCAAAAAAACATTTCATCCCATTTTACGTTGTAACCCCCCCTTATCCGGAAAGATGTTACCCCAGATTTTGGAGGGTGTTGGTAGAGTTTTAGCTGACGTCTAGACGACTGGGTCGGAGCATCTCCATAACTGCAGCTCTTGTGGGATGTTCCCTGCAGTGGTCAGTGTCTATCAAAAGTGCTCCAAGGTAGGAACAGTGGTGAACCGGCGACAGGGTCACAGGCAGCCCGAGACTCACTGATTGATGTAGGGAGCGAAGGCTGGACCGTGTGGTCCGATCCGACAGACGAGCTCCTGTAGCTAAATAAGTTTATGGTGTTAATGGTTCATGGTGGTCATAATGTTAAGCCTGATTGGTGTATGGGGCTACTGATATGGAAGGAATCTCCTGTGTCAGCGCTCTGGATTTTTATACTTGCGTTCCATTTGGAACAAATTACTTTTATGAACTATGACTTTATATATAACAATTTTATTAGAAACATATCACTTGGCCAAACACACACACACGTGCGCACAGGTGCTCTATATTCCATGGGTGTTCTCTTCTAAAGAGGCTGAGATCACAGCCGCGGATGCCAAAATCCATCACTTTCCTCATCATTGGGCCACGTGTCCCATCTGCAGCCTCCATCTTCTCCTTCACCGATTCACTCCAACACAAGCCACCGGTTCTCTCGGCCCTTGGGGGACTCCAGTCAAACTCACTTTGATCCCAATGGCGCGTGACAACTCCGAGGCTCGGCGCAGTCACCTTGGGCTCTAGGGCAAGAGGGTAAAAAGATTACATGAGCTTGCATGCGTGGCAAGCAAAAGTGGTGGGAAAGTCACCTTCCTCACTCTGGAATAGCGACTGAACCACTGAACGTGTGTGTGTGTGTTTTTTGTAAAATGCCAGATTGTAGTTACTCAGCTTGGTACTCATTCGCATCACCAGATCCTGTTCGTTAATCTTCTCTAATGGCTTCTTCGGCAGGTGTGTGTGTTTTTTTTTTTTCTTCAGTCCTACAGGTATTGATGTTGTTATTAGGATATCTTTTATGTCAACTTTTCAAATGAATACACTGCACATGAAAACAGGATAATCCCATGATGCAAAAAAAAAGAAAAGAAAAGAGGGGAACATGTAAAGTACCAAGAAATGGAAAGTAAGAAAAACGCAAAAATAAAGAGAAACAAATGAACACTATAAAGATATACGTGATGTGATGATATGTGAACTGGACATGGAAACATGGACGTGCTGCTCATTGTGCTCAGAATTGGGGAAATTTGGATTCTATACAGTTATCAGGTACTTCAGTCCACCACCACCACCTACTTCTGTTGTTTTGACTCTGTTCTTTTTGTGCAACCCCCTGGTGTTGACTTCACCTTCACATGGTTGAGTTCTGCAAAACCTGAAGACAATCATGAGAGAATCCAAAAATTAAAAGAGCAAGAACCAAATAAAGCAGATCAACTGATCCTTCTTCTGGTACCTTAAAACGAAAGATTGTTTACCTGTTTAAAACAGCCCTGGGGTTCTTTGTTTAATCGTTGACACCATTGACTGGTCCTGCAGAATTGCCTTTCTTCTAAAGGAGCATGTGTGCTCCATCTTTGAGTTTAAAAGTGTCCATCTTCTTTTTGACTTTTCCACTTCCACCTTTTTTGATGCTTCTTCTTTTTCCAAACCAACAGGATGGTCAGGATTAAAGGTTTAGTTCAGATCTTCGGGGTCTCTTTATGGTTCCTCTAGATAAACCTCGTTTTAGACTTTAAGGGCTTTAAGACATGGATGTTTTTCTACCAACGCACATGTCACCTTATCTATTATTAATTTTCATGTCTCTTGGAACAATCAGGGTTGTACTAAGATCTTCATTGGCTTTCTGATGCCTTCACATCATATGAGAAAATAGGTACTGGCATCTTATTTGGCCATTGATCTCAATGGAGACAGAGAAGGAGAACAACCTAAACGGTACGATGAGGTTGAGGATTGATCAGACCTCATGCTGTAGAATGAAATCAGACAAATCAGCTGAGTTGTAGCTTTGTCTTCTGAAAGATCAGTAATGTCATGTAAAGTACAAATTTCATTGTTGAAATCAAGTTCTTCATATTGAGACAAATCCATTCTTTACCGGCAGATTTTCACAGAGAATAGTGAAGAGTTCCCTCAAAATACAATAGCATGGGTATAGAGATGCTGCAGGGGTGAAGCAATGACTCAAAGCAGGAAATCCATTTCAACAAAGTACATTTTTCTTAGCTGGCACCATTAGCCATTACACCGACCAGTCATAACTCTATGGCCACCGATTATGACCACATGTCTAATGTTGTATTTGTCCCATTTTTGCTGCCAAACCATGACCCATCGAGCATTACAGCATGAACTTCTTCAGCAATCTGAGCTACAGGAGCTCATCTGTTGGACCGGACCACACGGACCAGCCTTCGCTCCCCACGTGCATCAGCGATCCTTCGCCACCCGTGACCCTGTCACCGGTTCACCACTGTTCCCAAGAGCTGCAGCCGTCTAGACATCACAATTAGTCAAACTCGCCTCAAATCCTTATACTCGTCGATCTTTCCTGCTTCTAACATCAACTGTGAAGACAAAATGGACTAGACTTCTGAATATGGTTGGATATGATCTCACTTCAAAGCAAGTGAACCAAAGTAAGCCAACAAAACAGACTCTGCATGAGGTTGTTCTGAAGCCACGTCTACGACTGTGTGTTTTAAATCGTCTTGTAGGCATCAGGTTCGAGAATGTAAGTGCTTGTTTATATTAAATAGATGAAGTTAACAGGTTCAGGTTAATACCAAGAGAGAAAGTGTGGAAAAGTTCCTCAAGGCATCACATCCTACAGAGAGGCTGAATAGTGGCATGACAAGAATACACCTGGGAGCATTTGAGCATTTGGGGATGCGTGTGTGTGTGTGTGTGTGTGTGTGTGTGTGTGTGTGTGTGTGTGTGCGCATCATCCTTACACCTGCTGTGCACTGTGCCAGGATGCATTACTCTCTCATTATTGGGCTTTTTTTACAAAGAACGGCTCCTGTTTTCATTAGAGCGGCTTCTGCAGAGGTCGTCTGCGCAACGAGCGTTTAATTAGCGTTCAGTCATCAGCTGCTTTTATGTGGGGAGGGGAAAAAAGAGCTCAAGGGCCTCACAAACACATCACTGTCAGAGACCTGGCGCAGAGCAGAGAGTCGATCCAACAAAAGAGAACAATCAGATATTCGAGGAGACACGCCACGCGCCTCTGCTGCTCCCGCTTTTAATTAATGGAGGAGCAATAAGCGGTTGCGTGTTGGGGAGATTAATGCAGATGCGTACACACACACACACACACACACACACACACACACACACACACACACACAAACACACACACACACACACACTAAATAGCTAGGTTTAAGTCCCTGCTACTAAAAACTAGACAATAACAGTGTTCGAATGTTCTCGATTCTATAACGTCAAAAAATGTGTAAAACAGTAACATGAAATGCGTCAGGACGTGCAACTCATTTAAAACATGCAATCCGGCCAAAACCACAAGGACCAGGAGAGTATAAACTGGCTAAGACAAAAAAAAGATGCAACAAATTTGACAGTGAAAGCTCTGACACTGGAGACTCCTTCCAGAAATGTTAGGAGGAAAATATTTAAAGAAAATAGTCTTTTTAAAGCAAAGTCCATGTGTCAGCTGTCACAATAAAATTCTAACATATTAGAACAAACACAATTTATATATTTATTTATATATACCCATACATACATACATACATACATACACATACATACATACATACAGTGGTGTGAAAAAGTGTTTGCCCCTTCCTGATTTCTTAGTTTTTTGCACTCTGTTTCAGATCATCAAACTAATTTATATATTAGTAAAAGATAACAAGTGAACACAACATGCAGATTTCACACCACTTTTGTTTGGATCATTGCTGTTTGGTTCTACACCTTGACTGCAGTCTACCTGGGGAAAAGTTTATTGATTGAACATGATTTGGAAAAGAACACACCTCTCTACAGAACGATGCAGATCAGAGCAAAAACTAAGCGTTGAGGTCCAAGGAACTGCCTGCAGAGCTCAGAGACAGGATTGTTGCAAGGCACAGGTCTGGGAGAGGCTACAAAAACTGGCTGCTGCACTGAGGATTCCCAAACAGTACCATGGCCTTCATAATTATCAAATAGAAGAAGTGTGGCACGACCAGGACTCTTTCAAGGGCTGGTCGCCAGGCCGAACTGAGCAATTGGCGATGAGGGACTTATTAAGAGAGGTAACCAAGAACCTGATGGCCCCTCTGACTGAGCTTCAGAGATTCTGTGTATGGATGAGATAAATTTACAGAAGGACAACCATCACTGAAGCCCTCCACCGATCTGGGCTTTAAGAAGTTATGGTCAGATTAATCTCCACTCTCAATGAATATGCTGCCTTATAAATAACCGTAACCATAGTAACAGAGATAATTACATACAGACATCTCTCTTTATTAGGTACAATAATAATTCAGTCAAATAAAAGTTTCCCGATGACACTTTTTCATCTCTGTGTATGATTTAGAGCAGCAGTATTCTTGAGCTAATGACTGGTACAAAAAACTAACAAAAATAAAGCAGCACTTTTATCTTTTCAGTCAAATCCTGCACTGCAAACTCTAATCACGGCTTTAAATCGTCCATGCTGGTAAGTGAAACAACGAAATTGGAGGCACACAATTGTACAGGATGCATTAGCATAAAAATTTCCCTTCACTTAAACTAGGAGACCCAAACCTGTTCCAGCATGGGAATGCCCCTGTGCACAAAGCAAACTCCATGAAGATATGCTTTAAATGTGTTGGAGAGCAAGATCTTGAGTGACCTGCTATAGAGCTCTGATCTCATCCTAATAAACACCTTTGGCATGAATGTGAACACTGACTGGACCCCAGGCCTCCTCACCTACATCAGGACCTGCCTTTACTAACACTCTTGTGGCTGAATAAACACAAATCTCAACAAGCGCACTCTAAAATATAGTGGACCATCTTCCTAGATGTGTGGTGGGAATCATAATTAGGAGCCAATGTGGAATGCGATGCTCAAAAAGCAAATACCGTACGAATGACCAGGTGTCGACATTTAAGCAAAAACACTTCCTGTCCGACTACAATTACTTGTCTTCAAACAATAGCACAAATCCAGAGCACTATACCCACTGTCCACCTTCACACACACACATTTATATTCCGTCACACACTGCGTTCTGAAATTACACAATGTCAGGACAAGAGCAGATTTAAACAAGGCTGAAACTTCGCCATCTAATCCATCAGCACAGCACTGTCTGACACTCGACCAAGGGCATGAAATAAGCAATTATTGACCCATCTTTCCCATTTACACTCGCACCAACCTGCATGTCACCTCCAGTCTCCAAGGGGGGCGAGGGGGAGATGTGGGGTAGTCAGAAAGGAAAACCCCCAATCAGAGGGGGAAAGGGAGAGAGAGAGAGAGAGTTGGAGAGACAAACAGAAAGAGAAAAGGAAGAGTGAGAGAGACACAGGATTGTGAAATTGAGATGAATTGGATTCTTGACTATTGACGAGGTCAATTCCTTGCTACGTGTTACTCACCCCCAGATAAACCACTCTGTTACAGGAAATAATCGGCGATGCCGCGGCGTGATGCGTGGACACGACGTACTCTTTAGTACTTTATACTCACAGTAAAGTTTATCATCGAGATAGCAGTGCTATCGAACTAATGTTGCTAACTGGTGCGATTCTGACCGTGTGCGTTACCACGTCTGGGGTCTCATCTCAAACATGAAATTCTGCGTGTAACTGCGCAAATCTGCCACAGAGACGTTTAACATGTGGCGATGCTGCAACGAATCGTCACCATCACCATTCGGTAACTTGTGCATGATGATCGCCGGTGCATTAACAATCCACATGATTCCAATTGTGCACCCTTTAACCCTCTTCCCAAATATTACGATCCGCCTCAATGTTTGGCATTTCGACACCATCGCGGAGATCCGGCGCGAAATCGCAGAAGGTGCTTGACATGCTTCGAAAAGAAGACTTCCAAAACATATTCCAGAAGTGGCAGGAACGCTAGGAGCACTGTTTGGCTGTGCAAGGGGACTATTTCGAAAGTGATTGTGTGTAAAAATAGATAAATAAAGCACTCTTTAATAAACAGAGCAGGTTTTGAAACTTTTTTAACATTACCTCGTATAGAACATTTATGAAAAGACTCTCTAGTGTCAGCGTTTCGTAGCAGATCGAAGACAAAAGTCTCCATAAAATTATAACTAATATTCATTTATGCAGGAAATGTATTGCAGAAAAGGTGCTTATTTACCTTTAATAGAAGGTCAAATGAAGAACGACAAATGCAAAATGTAAACGCTGAGTGTAAATGCGGAGTAAAAACAGGGAGTGTAAATGTGAAGTGTAAACGCTGAGTGTAAATGTGGAATGTGAAAAATGGAGTGTAAATATAGATTGTAAACATGGAGTGTAAACAGTGAGTGAAAACGGGGAGTGTAAACACTGAGTGTAAACATGGGGGGTGTAAACATGGGGAGTGTAAACGTGGAGTGTAAACGCTGAGTGCAAAGTCCAAAAGAAAAAAAAAAGCACAAGAGGATAGATCGATAGATAGATATGGTGATTGTTGCTAGACTGCTGTAGTAGAATAGGAATAAAACCCTTGGGAGGCGGTCACTGTGGAGAAAAAAACTTTGAGAACTAATAATAACTCAGCTGAACATCTGGAACAATCCAGATGCTCCAGATGTTTTTATTTATTCCTTTAAATGGTTATTGATGTCGAACCCTAATGCTTTTATCGTGCTCTTTACTTTTAACATATGATTATATAAACGTGCTCGATCCTGTGTCTACTGCTGATTCAGCCAATATCCAGCTTCTAATCCTGAATAAGAGGGGGACAAAATATGAAAGAAAAACAGAGAGAGAGAGAGAGAGAGAGAGAGAGAGCAGATCTGTTGCTCAGGGCACCTGATCCAGTCGAGGTGTCCTCACAGATCACCAGACAGATAATCCATCAAAGTGTGACAGGGATGAATTTCAGCAAACTGGTCGTAGTGTATCTCTTTTTCTGTCTCTTACACACACACACACAAAAGTTACACACTGCCGTGATCATTAACACACAGCGCCTGCTATTAAGACGTGCTTCTCCGATGACACTCGGTTGTCAGTCATTAATCTGAGATGTCAGAGCTTCCAGCGTTGGCATGGTGGTCTGAGGTTTCCCCCAGAGAGACAAACCCCATGAAGCTCTTCACCGTTCAGCAGGAACAAAAAAAAATTTTATGAACGAGGAATAAATATGTTTAGGTGAGATTTTATTGCATTGAGAGAAACAAATTTCAAACAGAAATCAATTCACAAAATCATGCTGATGATATTAATGATTACCAAAAAACGGCTCTCACATTAAATGGTACATTCCAATAAAGTCACAGGTTCAGATGGTCTGGACGAGAGGCACGAGGGGAAAGGAGTAACGCTGCTGTAGTTAAGAGGCAAACGAGGAAGTAGAATGAAGAGAAAGAAAAGAAAGAGAAAAGTAGTAAAGGAAGAGAACAGGAGGGGAAAAGAAGGAAGGAAGAGAAGAGAAGGAATACAAAAAAGTGAAAGGAAAAGAAAGGAATGAAATAGAAGTGAAACAAAGTTAAATGAAGAGAAAGGAAAGTAATGGAAGTGAAAGAAAGGGAAAGAAGGAAGGAAGTGAACGCAAGAGCAGTGTTTGTCTTCATCACTCACACAGCAGTTTTCCGTATGGCAGAGAGAATTAAAGATGTATTTATCATATCTTATATAAGGCCATAAAGACGTGTATATCCACAGAGACTCATCACCTTCCAAACTTCAGAAGATCCTACTCGATCCTGCTCCTGCACAATAATAACGTTTTTTTTTTCCTGGTTTTTAAATTTTATTTACATTTTTTTTAATTCAAATAAAAAAATAAGGTTGGAATGATTTTGCAAAAATTACACAATTTGGTCAAATTCAATTCCATTGCAATCTAAGGATAGTAAGAATAGATGAGGAACTTATGACACAGTACTTGTACTTGTAATAAAATATCTAGCAAATGCAGAGATTATGGTGCAGAAGTCCACACTGCAAAAAAGCTTTTGAAATCAATAGCAGGATTTTCACAGCGAGAGTGATGAGCACCGGAGAGCGTGACGATCGCGCGCAGCAAGATAATAACGCGCCGGGCGATATCGCTACATCGTGCGGATGCAGCACAAGATTAGCCACGTTTTCCCTCAACGCAGAACGGCAAATAAATGAAAACGAGTTCCAGTGATAAGGGGCGCGTTAAATAAATGAGCGAATGAATCATATAAGCCAGGCCTACACTGTACAAGACGAGTTCAGTCTCAAACATGGACTTTTTTTTTATAATAATGATATTATAATATTAGTATTTTTATATAAGTATAAGATAATAATAGAATATATAATATAAATAATATGGAGTTTAGAATCTAATGCACGAGTTTGATCTGTAGGAGGAGCTAAGTGTTTGAATGACAGACAAGTTTGGTGTAAAAAAACTGGTTCGACTTAGCATGTGTATGGGTGTGTGTGTGTGTGTGTGTGTGTGTGTGTGTATTATTTCTTGGCGATTGCAGCCACTGCTTTCTTTGCTGCGTCGTCCAGGTCGTTGGCTGCGGTGATAGGAAGCCCGCTCTCAGACAGAATCCTCTTAGCCTCCTGCACGTTTGTTCCTAGAAACACACACACACTAATCATTCCACTAAAATCAAACACACAGTCTTATATTGCTCACTCTCTCTCTCTCTTATAGACACACCATAAATTTTTATTTTTATGGGGACATTTGGTCTTATAATGACTTTTGTGACGGTCCTCACAAAATCTCTAATTGTGGGGACATTTGGTTTAAACAGCGTTATACAGATTGACCTGATGCACAAACACACTCAAATACACATACAAACACTTGACCCTTTCCAAACCCTGTATTTCAGGGCCGATTTCAGAAGGAGGACCCACGCTAAACCCTGTTCTCGCCCCGCCCCAGAAGCGCAGCGGTGTTGAAAATTGAGCGGTGCCGCACCGCTGGCAGAAGAAGTGAGGATGGCTCGTTCTATTGGCTGAAAGTCAGAGGTCGTGTTGTCTCTGGGTGAAAGTCAGAGGTCTTGTTCCATATCTGCCCCAGCTGCCGAGGGCCCTTGTGAGCGCGCTCGGCACGATTCTGATCAGGCGGTCTTCCAGGACGGACCTTTTGCCCTCAGGGTCCTACACATGGATTATAAACATCGCTCCCCGCGGTGCTCACCCTGACACGATATACAGAGTCACAGCTTCTACCCTAAAACCCTTCAGAGAAGAGTACAGAACTGAGAGAGAAAGAGAGAGAGAGAGAGAGAGAGAGAGAGAGAGAGAGAGAGAGGACTAGAGTGGGATAAGAAGGGTGAGAGAGTGGGGAGTAAGAGAGAAGAGAGTGAGTGGAAAAGAGGAAGAGATAGTGTTGGGGCAGGAAAGAAAGAGAGAGAGATAGAGAGAGCAAGGAAGAGTGTTAGAGAAAAGAGAGAGAGAACAGAGGGAACAAAGAGGAAAACATTTTAAAGGATGTGTTTTTGTGCTTTTTATTTTTCATCTGTGATAAAGTGTTCTGCTGTTGCCGGTGTGTGTGTGTGTGTGTGTGTGTGTGTGTGTGTGTGTGTGCACACATGCGATGTGGGAGTGAGGTGAGCAGCTGGCGATTACGTTCTGATTTCACAGGTGAGAGTGCAGCTTTAGGGAGGATAGAACATGAAAACTGTTGAAAGCAGGTTTGTTGTTTGTTTTTTCACTAAACTATACAAAAGCCCAAATGTCCCCACAATACAGAAACACAGAATGTGAGTGTACCTTTAGTGCCTTGTGAGGACCAAAAGCTCCTCAGTAATAAGAATCCATAATCAAAGTGTTTGTGTTCAGATTTTGTTTTGCCCTTTATGACCAGTGATCTTGCTAGTGCTAAAAACACACACCATGCATGTGTGCAAATATGGGTCTCTAAAAATCCGCAGCTCTTTGTTGGAACCCGGGGTCACTGACAAAAGTACAAAGGCACTCCCCAGTGTGCGCGTGTATGTATGTGTGTGTGTGTGTGTGTGTGTGTGTGTGTGTGTGTGTGTGTGTGTGTGTGTGTGTGTGTGTGTCTTCGTCTTCTCAGGTGTAGGTTTCAACTGTTTATAAATATGAGTTATTCAGCAATCCCTTACTTAAAGTTGTGTGTGTGTGTGTGTGTGTGTGTGTGTGTGTGTGTGTGTGTGTGTGTGTGTGTGTGTGTGTGTGTATAAAAGTTCACTTAATGAGGACCAAAGAAAGCTCTAACGTGTTTTCCATTTTTATGAAAATCTTAAGTCCCCACAGTGATAGAAATGTGGAACAAGTGTGTGTGTGTGTGTGTGTGTGTGTGTGTGTGTGTGTGTGTGTGTGTGTGTGTGTGTGTGTGGGGTCTTTTTTTTTCCCTGCAGTATAATTATGATGGTATCTGCTCTCTAATCAATAGCAGTTTCAGAAGGAATTCAATTACAGCACCACTTAACTACTGATATTTCACCGCCTTTGTCCGCTCACATAACGACTCATTTCTAACACGTCTCGCGCACCGGCCAGCACCAAACAATCAATCGGATAATTTCATTAGCGGGGGAACAGGGCGAACCGGGGCGAGTGCGCTCCGTATCGAGTGTCTGCTGCTTGCAGTCTCTAACCGACAGTGTGAGGAGACACAGAGGACGTTTTAAAACACACACCCAAACATCGGGGAAAGGAGGGGGGTGAGAGAAGTAATCTTTTACGTCAAGAAAGCTTCAACCGTGTCTCGCACTGTTTTTATCCGTGTCTTCTTACTCGAATCACAAGAGCGTCAAAAACCAAATACTCTTTCGTCATAACCCCCACCCCATGTACAAGCGACGTGTGTTCAACGGTCTTACTCTAATGCTCATGCACATAGTGGATCATGCTCGAATCTCACCACTAGGTGCTGCCAGAGACCTTCTCTACTTTCACATCAATGCAAAATCCACCCAAAAAACAAACAAAAAAAACCCACAACAAAAAAATCCAATATACAAAAATCTAAACATGGGAAATATCTACAATTAATTAATTATTAAAGCTGTTGATCAACTAATCAGATTCGAAATAGTCGTTAACCTTTCAAGCTCATTAAGTAATTTAATGTAAAAAGGAATGAAGGCGACGTACACAGATCGCTTCCAATGAAATACTTTTCGCTGCACCTTTAGCAATTCTTAATAGACTGATAGCTAATATATTGTTTTTAATTTCACTTAATCTTTCTATTATTCTACTTTGCACCATGCCAGAGGTTTTTATTAAACATTTTATTAATAAATAAAATGGACGGAAGGTTTTTTTGACACCACCCGACTAACAAGACTCAGATTCGTGATTAAATGAAGTCCTGAAGCATTATTCAAAACGCTGAAATGTTCTCTTGTTTCAGATTGATGTACTTGGTAATTAGATGGTTTGAGTAGTGTACGGCAGAGTTGCGCTGACAATAGCCGAGGAATGTTCTGGTTCACCACCAAGAACTTGTACATCAGAAAAACCTCAAACATGAACACTCAGCAGGACAGGAATACACGTTGGGGTGCCAGCTGCGCGATGTTTCTTGCAACGGCTAATATTAGTGCTTGGCGTTCTTGTTTTCCTCCCGGAATAAAAGTAAATAAAATGAACGACAGGGCTGGTGTTAGGTTTCCCTTCCCAGAAGCTGCGGGGGGTGTGAGGTCTCAGCCAGTGGACTGAAAAAGCAAACAATGACACAATAATATTCAGGTAGGTATTGAGATTTGCGTGTCAAGTACACCTTCGACAGGCACAAGCTGCAAACAGATGCAAAGATCAAGACACGGACAAGCAAAACAGGTTGTGTGATGTCTCGGTAGAAATCAATGGACAACTAATGCAGCTAAACTCAGACTGAGGAACCATTTTATCGTACTCTGTCAGCCATGATCAGAGCCCACACTGAGAGACAGGCATGGCTATCGATCTTTACACACACAAAAAAAACCCATCAACCATCTTTTATTAACCAAATAATTTTTTGAACTCAAATCGTCCTTTATTGGTTCGGTTTGAAGTGTACCGCTGAGGTACCCCGTGCAGGCTCGACCCCATGGACAATCCAATACTCAGTTGGAAATGCAATTGGAAACTAAAGTAAACTACTTCCACACTTCCAGGTTCATCTATATTTGATTGGTTTACAATTCAGTGCATTATCAAGATTTACTTGAAAAGGCAGTTTCAAAGATGTTTGTTAAAACAACTGTTGATATGAATCACACTAAGATCGTCTCCTGATCTCATCCGTCAAGGGTCTTCAACCGCAAGCCCAAGAACCCTAGGGGTCTGCTAATTAATGTTAAACCGCAAATGCATTTTGTGTCAAAAAAAAAAAAAAACAATCATCAAAGATAAAATATTTGATTTGAAAAATATAATTACATTAAAGCTAAAAACTTAAAGCTGATGTTCATGTAAATGTGTAATAGTCCACCTGACAGATTTGCTGTTTTTTCCGTTTACTATTATAATAAAGGCGACTGTGAACCACTAAATAAATTGTGACTTTAATTAAAAAACATATTACATTATTGCATGAATACATTGTTCTAATTGCTCGCAATTATATCAAAGTCTTTGATTTCCAATGACCAATATTTCCTACGGTGTTGGATATTCCTGGATACATGGCCGCCTGGACCAAGGATCCCAGGGTACCATATTAGAGTGTCTGAGATTTCCAGAGGACAGTATTCCCAGACTGAAATCTCATGGGAATCAACCTACGACCCTATGCACTCTTGTTAGTTAATGTTTTCTAGACAACACTACTCCCCAAGTGCACCTTTAAGCCTTGTGTAGTGTAAATCCATTATACCCTGAACTTATCAGTAACCTCTACGCTGCATAGACCCGCATCATTTTATTTATTTATTTATTTATTTGGATTTGAAAATAGTTTTGAGCTCAGAGAAGATATGACCCTCGGGACGCTAATGCAGCTCTGTTGACGGCGACGCAACAAGCTAAGAAAAACAAGCTATCTAACAGCTCGTGTTTAAATGTCAAATATTGAGTTGATCAGGCTCGCTGCAAGCGAAGTCAGAACTAATCTTCCTCCGGCTCCCGCTCTCTACGGAGGCAGAGGGTCTCTCGGCAAGCTAATGCGCTAGCATGCAGCATGACTCTGCTGTTTTTGTGCCAATTACACTAACAACCAGCCGGAGCAGGCGGAGTCCTGAGCCTTTCGCTAGCACCTAGCATTAGCATACCCCGGTCAGAGGTCACAAATAAGCGGCTATCGGCTTCGTTCTTTTCGACAGCGCTAACGACAACGTTGCAGTGTGTCGCGCATGCTAATGATGTTCCCTTGCATGCTACCTCTTGCGCGCGGGTGAAAGTTGGGGAGTCCAGAGTCAGCCCCTGTGAGAAGTTTCTGCTGCTTATAATGAGCCGTGATGAACACATTATAATGTGAGGACACAGGGTTTTTCGCAAGCTAACCCCTTGGCTGGCCGACGACAGGAAACCGGTCCTGTGAAGCGAATTATAAATCATAGCTCAGAATCAAACTAGGGACCAGGCAGCTGTGAGGCATCAACAGGACCTGTTGTCCCAACATACAACCAGTTTAATCCAATAGATCTATCTATCTGTCTATCTGTCTGTCTGTCTGTCTGGTTCATAAAAACAGTCTAAATCCACCATAAAAAAAAAGACTGCCACCGTTTTTCTTTTCATTTTTATTATTCTTATTCTTATGTACTACACTTACCTTCCAGCCGAACAACCAGGGGTACCTTGAGCTCCAGCTCTCTGCAGGCCTTAGTGATACCATTAGCGATGATGGCACAGTTCACAATCCCGCCGAAGATATTCACCAGGATGGCCTCTACCTACAGAAAAACAACAACAGAAGAACAGAAAGAAGAGATGAATGTGGATAAACACAGTGACGCGCAATAAATCTGCTCGGGAAACAGACACAAATGAAACTTTATACACGCTATCCGGCATCACGGTCACACCGGACAAGCACGTAGCGCAGCGTGAGGCGCTCAGAGAAAAACCTCTTCTGGGACGCCGGCAAGTAAACACCCGGGGTCTCGACAAGATCCCGTTTCGCTCCACGAATAAGCACGGGGCATAAAACACCACCACGATCCCGCGCGTCTGCAAGGTTCTGCAGCTTGCTGAGAGAGATAAGAACAGGAGGATGCGAGAAATCGAGCTCGGGACCTGCGAGGAATCCGGTAAAGAGAGGGAAAAGAGAATAACGGAAAAGGCCGAGGTTAACGATATCAATGGGGCCGCAGTCAGGTACGGGATTAGGATAATCCCTCAAAAGCTACTAAACTGATTACAGTCACATAATGCAGCCATGACTTACACTCCTGTCTGTGAGGACGGATAGAAGCAGACACACTCTTTTTTTCTTTCGTGTTAAAAGCATATTATAATTTTACATTGTATTATAGACTTCAAAGGATTTACCCCAAACATCCCTCTAATAAAACATGAACTCTCACAAATATATACTTCAACTGAACTTAGAGAGACAGCAAGTGTCATTATTATTAGTGAAGACAGAGGCCTAGATTTAAAAGAGGAGAGAGAGAGAGAGAGAGAGAGAGAGAGAGAGAGAGAAAAGTATAATACAGGACAAAAAAGAATGAGAAAGAAAGACAGAAGTATAAAAGAGAAAATTAAAAAGATGTGTGAAAGAGAGGAAGTATGAGAGACAGAGAGAGAGAAAAGTATCACAGAGCTAGAGAGAAACAGAGTAGGAAGAGTATAGAAGAAAAAGAAAGAAAGAAAGAAAGAAAGAAAGAAAGAAAGAAAGAAAGAAAGAAAGAAAGAAAGAAAAGAAATTGGGGAAAAAGTGTATGACAGATAAAGAAAAGAATGAGAAAGAGGGGTTGAGGGAGAAAGAGGTAGATTACAGAGATAAAGAAAAGGTGTGATAGAGAGTGGGTCTAAGAGAGAGAGAGAGAGAGAGAAAGAAAAGTGTGAGAGAGGAGTTGAGAGAGAACGGAGATAAAGAGAAAGAAAGAAAGAAAAAGAAAGAAAGAAAGAAAGAAGGAAATTGATTTGTAAAAGTTAACAGTTATGATTTGTTTACTAAGTCTGATAGTTAAGTTTGTAATAGGCAGTGTGAGCACGTGTGTGTGTGTTTCATCCGATATCCTATACATCTAATCTAAAATTGTCTCCTCAACCTGATATCTGATCTGCTTTAGACTTCATCCCGTCTGATGTCTTCCTGCAATCTAGTGTCCTGCCACCAGGGGGCACTGCAGATCCAGGAGTCTCATCCTCATGTTCTGCCGTCCTCACATCTCCCGTCTCACCGCAATCGCTCTATTTTTCAGCCGTGGCGTTACTGAGAGCGGCCATATTTCTTTCACCCATGCGTTTCCTATTGACACCTGCGTATATTAACGACACCGCGGGTGATTTATGCGCCGTCGTAGCCAAGTCAACGCAGTTCATAAAAATATTGGGCACGCTCCGCTCCAACTGTCTGTGAACGAGAGCGAATAAAGGCTTTCTGTGCAATAAGATGTTTTCTTACAGCTGCTGGGAAACTCTACCACAGCACACGTTTTAGAGGGAAAAAAAAACTAACATTTAATTGTGATGAACTGCAGCGAAACGTCTGAATTATTTTGAGATACGAATCTCATCATTTAACTCCGATTTTTTAGGAAAGTTCACTCAATAACTGCCTGTTAATACTGTGACCTTGCCAAAAAGAGAGAACAAGTAAGGGAGAGAGAGAGAGAGAGAGAGAGAGAGAGAGAGAGAGAAAAGGAAAAATGTAAAGAAAGAAAGAAAGAAAGAAAGAAAGAAAGAAAGAAGTTTAGAGAAGTGGAAATACAGAAAGCAAGAAAAAGTCAAAAGAGAAAGAGAGAAAATACACAATAAAGAAAGGAAAAACAAATAAGAAAATGAAAGAATAAACAAAATAATAATGAATACAAGAGAGAAAGAAAAAGAAAGAAAGTGGGAAAGAAAGAAAGAAAGAACAGGTGACAAGCAGAAAGAGACAGACAGCAAAAAGTGAGATAGAGAGAGAGAATACACAAAAAAGGAAATAATGAATAAACAAATAAAAGAATAAACAACAAAATGTATGATGAAAGTAAGAAAGAAAGAAAGAAAGAAAGAAAGAAAGAAAAACAAATGCAGAAAGAAAGAAAGAAAAGAAAGAAAGAAAGAAAGAAAAGAAAGAAAGAAAAAGTTGAGGAAAGCAGATAAGAGACAGACAGCAAGAAAAAGTTGAAAAGAGAGAAAGAGGGGTGTATAAGCGAAAAAAAAAAAACAAGAAACAAAGAACAGGTGAGAAGCAGAGACAAACAGCTAGAAAAGTTAAAAAAAAAAAAAAAAGAAATGTGACGGATAGATTGGTGTATATATAGATAGATGCAAAAGTGTGTGTGTGTGTGTGTGTGTTGATAAAGGATGAAAACCCCCCTCTCAAATATACAAATTCTTTAAAATGATTATCAAAAGCAACAACAAAACCTTCGATTTAGTTGTTTGTAATTTTGTACTGTACTGCACTTGACTCAATGTCCTCGATGGTTTATAAGTCATGGAGATGGAATGAAGCGGAGAATAAAAGATTTCTGCACTCCAGAGACCCTTTTCCTGTTCCAAATGCCACTCTGACCATTCACATTTCTAGATCTTCATTTAATGTAAAATGAGTTCAAGTGTAACGGCGAGGTGACGAGCTCAAATCCCAGACCTGCCACAGAGTCACTGTTAAATCCTTTAATAAAGTCTGTAACCTTCAAACCACTGCGTGCTTCAGATTAGATTTAATTCTGCAAGTCGCATTCATCAAAAACTTGCGTCTGTATATTAATAAATCTAAATGCTCAACCAGTTTGTGCATTTGTTACCAGTTTCACTTGATTTCACATTGATGTACACTACAGGAAGTTTGTGGACATCTGACCATAAGATTCATTTAACCACAAGGGTGTTAGTAAAGTCAGGCACTGATGTAGGTGAGGTGAGGAGGCCTGGGGTGCGGCCAGCTGGGTTAAACTCTGAGCTCTATAGCAGGAGATCCTCCACTCTGAACTGTGTAAAGCAGATCTTCATGGTGCAGGAACGGGTTTGGGACAAGTGAAGGGGAAAATTTCATGCTACCGCTTTCAAAGACACCCTGTGTGGAAAGGAACCACATATAGGTCTGGAAAAGTCAGGGGTAGAAATGAAAAAAAAAAGCCTTGAAAGAAAAAAAGGCTGAGACATATAAGTGAAAGCTGAGAATGGATTCCTGTGTTTCTGCGGGCATTAAAGCAAACATCTTAGTTACAGTAATTTTACACGGAAAATCCATTTCCATCAATTCCCGCTCCAATTAGGAGCTGAACGCCCCGGCGCTCGGAAACGATCATTGACCCAAAACATTTAATTAAACCAATTAACACAAAACGCGATCAATTAGGTCACGTAGCACCTGGGTAACGACCCATGCAGGAGACAAATTCTGCATGCAAAAACATACAAGTCAGGAGGATTAAAAACCAGGCTGCGGCAGGGGGCACGCCTGCGGGACTCCACT
Source organism: Silurus meridionalis (assembly GCF_014805685.1). NCBI lineage: Eukaryota > Metazoa > Chordata > Actinopteri > Siluriformes > Siluridae > Silurus > Silurus meridionalis. Next base: position 16,052,104 of record NC_060902.1, read on the forward strand.
CCTGGTCCTGGTTTCAACCTTAAGCTTGCACGGGCGACTCAAATTTCATATAATAAGGTCAGAGCGCCCGTGGCAGAATGGCATGTCAAGGTGTTTATCCTTCAAACTCGGGCGGAACAGCTGGAACGGGGCTTCAGAGCTGCGGGAAAAAAAAAAAAAAAAGCCTGCTGTCTGTATTGACGCTTGCGCAGACTTCGCTCTCTGCCACATCCACTCAATAACGCACAAATCCGGAGGGATTCCGCTAAGCAACTGCGATTTTATTGGATTTTGTACCGAGTTGTAATTAAAGATACAAGTATCTCGAGCTTATCCGTCGCTTTAATCGTAAATATTCTTTGTATGTGTGTACGCCTACACGGTTGCTATGGTGAAAGCGGATTTCTGCCATATAGATTGGAAAGGTTAAAGGATCTCCTTAGCGACGACCTTTTGTGCCGCACCTTCATCTTCGGGAAGAGGACGGAGTTCGCAGGAGACAAATCTGGCGAGTAGGGTGGGCGTGGAAGTCGTATCGTGTGGATCATTTGCCGACGATCGAGTTTGCCGACGATCGTCATGCACGAGTTGCCGGGAGGTTCAGCTCATCAAAGGTATTCCTGATCTTTGTCATCTTCCAGCAATGTTCTTCCCGAACCCTAACCGCCTCTGTGGCATTTTGCATTTAGTTCTAACTTGTTGTCCGTGATGAAATCGCAGATGTGGTACCTGTCGTCCAACAGATTGATCCCGTGCCTTCCAGGCAATCAGAATCGAGTGCTCAGATAGACCATGGTATAAGTGGAGCCAGGTGTTGACACTGTACCATTTTGGTCGCACAAATAAAAAAAAAATCCTGAAAGATTCCTATAATCAGAGGCTAAAATCGGTAGTCTTTGATCGCGATGATTATTTTCCCTCCGATGAAATTCTGGCAGTGTCCAAAGATTTTAGACACTTTCCCGCATTGTGACATCACCTACCACTACGTCAAACTTGACGATGCAATTACTGTAGCATGACAACTTCAAGCCGCCTCAGGGAAGATGTGAACCCACAGGAGGCTCTAGAAAGAACAATCAACACAAACATCGAGATCGAACGAGGACTCCTGGATTTGTGAGGTGATAAAGATGATTTGTGTTGAATAGCACGACAAGAAGCTCCTGGAAATTCATTCAAATGACATGCAGGTAACTGGAATGACTAACTATAAAGAAATCCAGCCCGAAGCTCCTCCCACTCCAAAAGTCTAACTACCAGAAATCTTTTCACACATTTTTTATTTCAAAATTTCATACTTTCCCAGATTTTTAAGACCAAATTTGAAATACGAAATGATGATTTTTAAACACCAACAGGCGCTACATTACAATCTTACGTTACATTCCGTTTCTCATTTCACTGCAAGTTGTATTTTGCATATAACGTTGTGTCAATGTTTTTGACAAATAAAACTCTTGAATCTCTGATGTATGCTGTTATATTACCGAATAATTGCTGGAAAGTTGTAGCTCAAACAAATGAACAGAAAATCATGTTCAAGGCACAGTATTTCATTAAGCGATGTTAATCATTTATAATTTGAAAACTGTAAACAAACACTACAGCAACAGAAGAATTGTTTATGTGCAATTCACCAAAAAACTACTAAACACTAGTACGTTTCAAAGCGGAGGAAAGTTTAAAAAAAAAAATAAATAAATAAAAAAAATAATTAAAAAAAACGGCGGGTGGAAATGACTCAGTTTGGGAAAACAATCGAGCGTGGATTATATCTTTATAATAAAAATACTTAAAAAAAAATTCTTCATTTAAATTTTTTGAAAATTAAATAGGGCAAAAGTATGGATCCACAAATATTTTTTAATACTCAGGGTTCTTTTTTTCTTCTTCAAACTAATCCAGACCTGGAAATCACTCAAATCCAATTCCACACTTTTTCAAAATATGCAGGAACCCTCCCTTTGAGCAGAACTTAAACGCCAGACATTTGGCTACATTTCAATAACTAGATAAATGTATATGACACAACATTTAAACATCATTCGCCACAATATTACATCACTGTCAATGATACGGATTCTCAACGAACGCTAACACTTTCTGGTTTCACTGCTTATCGCTTTGGACAGATATTCCATTGGAAAGCGCCCGATCCAGTGCAATTCAAGCCTCAATTAAACCCAGAGCTCCGTTAGCTAATGCACATGACACCAGATCCGAGACGCCATTGTTGCTGGTCAGTCATTTTTCACATCTGACAGCATGTGTGATGCCTCTACTGACTCAGACACCACAATAAGGGGGTAAAATGCAATTACTGCAAATCAGACCCAGCTGCAGTGCAGAGGAAAACCTGTTCCATTTCAAAACCCTTAAATAAAACAACACTCCTGGGTTTTTCTTCTTCTTCTTCACAGGAGACCGAAGGGGTACAGTGCAACCATTATCACTCGCAAACACACGCCTAATGCACACCTACGCAAGCGGCTAATCAGCTCGCGGAAAGGCATCTCCCCTTTGTAAACGGCTAACAGATGCTGGATGCTGTTCGCGTCATTGTTAGGCTTATCTCTGGGACCCAGCCACTCTGACGGGTTAGCCGTCACGTTTTAGCACCTTTGCTAACCTTGCGCGAAGGTTAGGTATGACGTTTGACGGGTGTAAAACGTTTCCGTCGGGAATCGACATTTATTTTTTTAACCCGTGAGAAGACTCTGCTAAAGGCACACAGTCGCTAACAGGCAGATGAGCATCCCGCGTTACATTAAATATTAAAGCGCAAAGCAAGGACGAGCCTCATGATTCAGAGGGCTGGACATTAGGCTACCGGATCATGATCGAGCCACCGCGGTACTTGAGTCCACTGACCGCTATAAACATGTTAAACTCACGCCCATATATCATTTCCAGACGTTCTGATATATTTGATTCGGGGGCTCTGTGGCAGCAGGGGGTGTGCATCAAAGATAGCAAAGCTAGAGTGATTTTATTTTTTGCCTTGTGATTTCTTTTATATTGCTGCCATTCGATCAAATCTAGGAGCTCTTTTTCAGCGGCGTTAATCCGCTCTTGTCGGGGCCTGGCCAATGCTTCGCTATGGGACGTAGAAAAGCATAGAAGAAGACGCAGAAAGAGAGAGCGGAGAAGCGGTCTGAGGCTGTTATTGGGGACCAGATTGGCCCTGGCAAAAAAGGGGATAAAAGGGAAATAATTATCCAGTCTGCTGGAGCATGACAGCTCCTCCTCCGGCCTCGAAGTGAGAGCGCTGAAGCGGCGTGTAAAAAAAATTCAGTTCGGAAAACCCGCAGAAACACGCCGTCATCGGCGTCCCCACCGACCCGCCAGCATCTGTGTGTGAATTAAGGCCACGGCCAGATGCATGCCACGGCTGGGGTTTTGAGGCATGACTTGTTATGCTGTCCACATTTCCAAATGAAACCAATAACAAGAGTGGAGCCCAAAAGAAGAGGATGGAATGGAAAAACAAAAGCAAAAGAGTCCTTAGAAAAGCTCTGCAGAAGAAAGAGGCTTGGCTAAGGAAAGGGATGGCTGGAAAGATGATCGCTAATGTACTACTCCATACCACCATAGGCAGTAGTTTGTATTAGATCAAGAAAAAAATAAAAATAAAAAAACATTTCCAAATATTATAAGACTTTTTTTTTTCTTTTTTAAGAGTGCAAGAGCTTTGATTTCTGTCTTCAATAGCAACAAATGCATACGATAGCGTGTGCAAGTATCCCAATCAACTGCAAGACTGAAGATTGTTCGGCACTATGATCATTTTCGGGCTTGGAACTAAATGAGAAATTCTTTTGCCAAATGTTTACTAGATACAGCAGTGCACAAATTAAACCTTGTGTCTTGAACAAATCTAAAATGACCAAAATGCTTTCTTTACATGTCCCAGTTTGTTAGAAAGCTGGGGACAGAGCACAGGGCCAGCTGTGGTTTACTAAACCTGGAGCGTACAGAATTAAGGCCTTGCTCAAAGGCCCGACAGCAGGAGCTTGGGGATACAGGGGTTTGAACCCCCCAACATCTTAGATCATTAAGCCACAGTGCCACCAGGCACTGCTGGGATTCAAACCCAGGATCTCTTGTTTACTAGGCAGCTTCTTTAACCATCTAAGCGACAGTTTTCTCTCGCAAACTTTGTTAGCAATTCTTTGAGATTGCTAGCTAAAACACAAGGTTGCGATTGGCTCAAGAGACATGAGTTTTCACAGCGATGCAAAAACGGCGTTTTCAAAAAAAGCGACGTTTTCGTCGACTGAAAACAGTTTTGCATGTCCAAAGATGTACAGAAGCACACAACGCAAGTAGCACTGTTTATAGCACTCACGCGACGCCCCATTTATTTATTTTTTGGTAACTTATCCGTGGGAGGCACAACTAGCATTCCACATAATATTTTGAGTGGCGACACGTCCCATTGGTACGTGTCACAGCATATTTGCATAAACACGCCCACGATAGCTGTTGCACTTGTTGAAAACGAATGGTCTCTGGTCCCCAAGTGCTTTCAAACAGAGACTCTGTAGACTCGAAGCCTGGCTTCTTTTCCGGCATGTGAGTGAGTCACAGCTGCCTCTTCTCTCTCTCTCTCTCTCCCTCCAAGTCTTTCTACTCTCTCTAGTGAAAATAAACTAATCAAGGCAGAAATAGATTTGCGGTCTGGGTCTGAGGGCGCGTGTGTGCGTGGCGAACGCCGCAGTGTCCCGGTGAATTGCCGCTCGAGTCGGTCATGTCCACCTCAAGGTCTCCGGCTCGTTGCGAGAGCGCGAAGGGGTTGTGAACTGTGACAGCAGCGGCGAGACAACACAGCCCATCATAGATGAGTGAGAGCGGCCTTTCAGACCGACCCCCCATTCAATTCCCAGCACAACAGCACAGAAAAGAGTCTCGGGATAAGGTTTATTAGGAGGCGAGCGACAGTGAAGAGCAGACACACACACACACACACACACACACACACACACACACACACACACACACACACACACAGACACACACAAAGACTAGGAAGAGAATCATCCACTATACATGCAAAAGTATGTGGACACCTGACAATAAGATTGGTACGTGTCTCTTTTTAAACATCCCATTCCACATTTACTCCCAATTTTGCTGTTATAATAACCTCCACTCTTCTGGGAAGAGGGTCTTCTAGATTTATAGGTGCTCAGTCCTGTCAGGCCTGAGGTGCAGTCAGCTTTCTAATTCCTCATGTTCAATAAATGTCCCAATACATTTGGCTGTAGAGCATGTCATATATATAAGATGAACATATGGTGTGCAACAGGATTGTTTGAATAAGAACAGGAATAATGGCATGTCTTGAGACAGACGTACATTTACACAGTCAAGTCCAAGCTGTTCCAAGAGAAAGAAAAAGAGAGAGAGAAAAAGAGAGAGAGAGGAAGAGAGAGATGTATTGTAACTAACCTTAGTGAAACGCCAGCGTATAAAAAGAAAGGGAAACACAAACCAAGCGGCAGTGTGACACTCTCGCAAAGACAAGAAGACAGAAATAAGCTGTGATGGAATGACGGAATCGGAGTGATTGTGTCAGGAAGCATGAAGAGAGAGAGAGGGAGAGAGGGGGAGAAAGAGAGCAAGAGAGAAATGCCGATAGAGGGAGAGAGATAGAGAAAGAGAGAGGAGGCAGCCGAATCGTCACATGCCAGTCAGAGCTGAGATTTCATTTCCTTCTGCACACTCCTCATGCCACACACACACACACACACACACACACACTTCAGTTTCCCAGGCTGGTAGACAGAAAAATTTGACGAAGCAGGAGCAGCATTCAATTCAGACGTACACTGGTTCATACCCCAGATGTGCTCTGGATGGAGAGAACCAACACGTCCATCAGGACATTTTACAGAGTGAAGATGCTCTGCTACACACGAGACACTCGGCTTCACGCTGGATGAACAGAGACTCGCTGTACGTCTCCCACGTCCCGTCCGATCACACCTCTGAACTTTAATTTAGGAGAACCGCAGGGAGACGACTCAAGGGCTTACACAACTAGTCTCTCTCTCTCTCTTTCTCTCTCTCTCTCTCTCACTTCATGTATAATAAATGCTACCTGTTTTTCTTAGATCTGCTCTATTATTAATGAATTTACAGAATGGACAGTGTTTCAGCACATTCGCTCGGTCCACTGGACGTGTACTGGGCGTTAAACCACAGCGCTGCTGAGATTAGTTTTTTCAAAATGAATCAGAGAAAAAGTAAAACGTGCAAATCCCTGACACGATGCAGTTTCTACAAAGGAGACATTACCAACCCTAACCAGTCTCCAGGAGTCAGGTACATGTAAAAAACACAAGCTAGCAAACCACTGAGAGAGAGAGAGAGAGAGAGAGAGAGAGATTTTTAAAAATACTTTATTTAAAAAAAAAAAAATAAACCTTCTCAGGGACAATGAGAGCAACAAAAACTAAAAGAAAACCACCAAGAAAAGAAAGAAAAAGGCAGAGAGCGAGAGAGAGATGCAGAAAGAAAAAAAGTAAAACAATTGCAGAAAGAAAGAAAGAAAGAACGAAGAAAGAAAGAAAAACAATTGCAGAAAAAGAAAGAAAGAAAGAAAAATAAAGAACGAAGAAAGAAAGAAAAACAATTGCAGAAAGAAAGAAAAACAATTGCAGAAAGAAAGAAAGAAAGAAAGAGAGAAAAACAATTGCAAAAGAAAGAAAGAACAAAAGAAAGTACGAAAGAAAGAAAAACAATTGCAGAAAGAACGAAAGAAAGTACGAAAGAAAGAAAGAAAGACAATTGCAGAAAGAAAGAACGAAAGAAAAACAATTGCAGAAAGAACAAAAGAGAGAAAGAAAAAATAACAGTGAAGAAACGGAAAATTAAGTAGAAAAGAACAGATTGAAAGACTGAAAAACCCTCGTTATTGAACAATAGAAAAAGAAGATTAAAAGATTCTGCAGTGTTCCGTAAGGAGACGAAGTTCTTGAATATCTCTAATTTCAGTTGAGTTTTCTGCCATGATCAAGTCTTCAGGACAGAGCTGTTTATGCATTTAAATGCATTGTTCCTGGTGTGATGTTATGGGAAAAAGATGTAATCAGCAGTACAAATACATTTTGCTTATTCCAAATTCTCCTGGAACAAAAAAGTGACTTTCCTGCATATGGAAGAAAAACCCAGAGAGAAACAGCAGTGTGCAATCGGGTACTAAATGGCTTGAAACATTTCAGCAATATTCCAGCCAAAACACTGGCTCTCATTTTAGCCCAAGTCTGGGATCATTCTAAAGTCTTGATCCAGCCCTTCTTTCAGCAGTGTGTGGGTGGGGCACCGACCGTCCAGGCTCTTCATTTTTACAGCGGCGCATTTTCTCCACACTCCGAGCCACGGTTACTTTATTAAAGTAAAGGAATGCATAATGGTGCTGAGCGGCATGCATAATCACCTCGGAGAACAGCCACAACAAAAGGGGCACACAAAAAAAAAACCCTGACACTCCCACTCTGTTCGCTGCACCGCGCGCCCAATCAAGATTAATTTATTCTAATGTATTCGCGTAGAAGGTCAATCATCCGAATGATTCAGATTACCATTGCAGTCGATCGCATCTCACAAGCCAATGAGGCGTCTGCAGGGCAACAGCGTTACTTTTTGCAAGGCAAATCATCTTCGTTTAGTTACAGTTCGGAGGCTCGTTTTGGCCTTGGTAAACAGCGATCACTAATGTCGGCACGACTGCCTACTTCAACTGCACTGATAAAAGACCTGATGGGACACACAAATATGTATTTTATATAACATGGTACAAAATGGAGTGTCTACAATAGGTCTTCTTTCCTGCTGATGCCATCTGAAGTCATAGGTGACTAGAGCTCTTAATCTAGCAAATAATCTAGCCAAGACCTCATCATCTTACATCTGAATGTTCCCAAGTCCTCACTTTTTTCCAGCTTTCCAGAGCTCCATATTACTAAATCTACAGCTGCCAAATAATATATCATTCCCCTTGTTCCCAGGTCCTCTGTTTACTTTTATCTTCATGTACTCAAGTCCCCATATTCTAGCAGTTACATATTCTTAGGTCCCTATATTTCCAGAAGAGGATGTTCCCAAGTTCCCATATTCCAAAAAGTTACCCCTTCTTAAGTCCCTATATTTCCAGAAGAGGATTTTCCAAGTTCCCATATTCCAAGGAGTTACCTATTTTAGGTCCCTATATTGCCAGAAGAGGATGTTCCAAGTTCCATATTCCAAGGAGTTACCTATTCTTAGGACCCTATATTTTCAAAAGTGGAAGTCCTCATGTTCCTAGAGGGACATGTTCCCAAATCAACATTCCCTAATATTCCCAAATACTTCCACATCTACATGTTTCCAGCATCCTAAATTCCCAAACCCCATACTGCCACACCTATTTGTATTTCCAAAGAGATACATGCTGTCAGGTCCCCGTATTCCCCATATTTCCCAATGTATTTGTTCCCAGGCCCTTATATTACTGGGAACAACATCATTAAAAGTCTTTATATTCCCAGACACTGGTCCCAATGGTCCAGCTTCCCAGACTGACATGCCCCCAGCTCCCCTTACTGCCAAATCTACATGTACCAAATTACCCATATAAACATATCGACATGTTTGAAATGCCCCAAGCTCCCTATATTTCGAATGCGACATCATTCCAGGTCCCTAAATTCCTCTAACCCTTTAGAGGTCATCCTGTTCTCAGGGGCCTGTTTGCACTGAACTTCCCCTGCACATGCAGTATTTATGATCTTGTTGTTGGAAACCGAGGTTTTCAGTCCTTATATGATTGTTGCTTTTTTAGGAGCTTCAATTGTATCTTGCCTCATTTGTAAATCACTTCAGATAATAGCATCAGCCAGATGAATAAGTATAAAATGTAAATGTACATGTTAATGCAAACTCCTTTAATCAGGAAACTTCGCAACTCTACAAAGTTTCCCTCCGCAACCTAAATTAATGAAGAGTTTTCAACACTGCGTCTCACTGATTAAAAATGGAAAGAGAGAGACTTTTTTTTTTTGTGTCTGAAAACCTAAAAGTGTTCGCTAAGCTCTGGGCAATTTATCGTGCTGTATTTGGAGTATAATTTAATGCCCGTGCTGGTGGAAAATCAGCAGGGAAAAAGTTGGGCGAGGGGGCCAGATAATTCACTTTTCTGCTCCTGTTTGTTGCGAAAGGCAATTTGGTGGGATGAAATAACCTCGCAGTTCTTTAATCCAGATAGATGGAAAGCCATTTTGATATGGCTCCAACCCCCCCGACCATCTCCCCCACCAGCCTCATGCATTTAGCATGGACTAAAAATAGGGCCTTTTGCGATGACTAATTTGTTATTCATCTGTTAAAATCACTGTATCGCTGCACTTATTGAAATGCAATGACTGCCTTCAGTGCTGCTCAGTCTAAATGAGTCATTTAAAAATTGATAGAGCAGCACATGCTGCATGCTTGCTCTCATTCACTCTCTCTATGTGTATATATCTGGGTGGGGGGTGTCTAGAGAGATGCGTGCTAAAAACCACAAATCAGACATATAGATGCAATCAAATTTTTAGCTCCTACAAGCCGGTAGCATGATACATTGCCATGTATGCCATCATATTGCATGGGTAGCTCTGACCCACTGTACTGACCATGTAAAAATAAAAAAAAAAGCCAGTGCAA